>NC_091952.1:256948439-257218439 GCF_031021105.1 Erythrolamprus reginae
CTCCTTTGGCGGCTGGGGGCTGCCTGGCTTTGTGATTTTGGCTGGGGGGGGGGAGTTAGGAAGGTCCTACTTCTTCCCCCCCCACCCCCACCGGGCCATGGAAAACTGGTCTAGCTTAAAGCCGGTCCCTGGTGCAAAAAAGGTTGGGGACCTCTGCTCCAGACTATACAGATTGAGTTCATGAAGTCTTTCCTGATACGTTTTATGCTTAAGACCTTCCACCATTCTTGTAGCCCGTCTTTGGACACGTTCAATTTTGTCAATATCTTTTTGTAGGTGAGGTCTCCAGAACTGGGCACAGTATTCCAAATGTGGTCTCACCAGTGCTCTATATAAGGGGATCACAATCTCCCTCTTCCTGCTTTTTATACCTCTTGCTATGCAGCCAAGCATCCTACTTGCTTTTCCTACCGCCCGACCACACTGCTGATCCATTTGGAGACTGTCAGAAATCACTACCCCTAAATCCTTCTCTTCTGAAGTTTTAGCTAACACAGAACTGCCAATGCAATACTCAGATTGAGGATTCCTTTTCCCCAAGTGCATTATTTTACATTTGGAAACATTAAACTGCAGTTTCCATTGCTTTGACCACTTATCTAGTAAAGCTAAATCATTTACCATATTACAGGCCCCTCCAGGAATATCAACCCTATTGCACACTTTAGAGTCATCGGCAAATAGGCAAACCTTCCCTGCCAAACCTTCCCCTATGTCACTCACAAAGATATTAAAAAGAATAGGACCCAGAACAGACCCTTGTGGCACACCGCTTGTAACCTGTCTCTGCTCAGAATAGTCGCCATTAACAATAACTCTCTGATGTCTACGCTTCAGCCAGCTTGAAATCCACTGAACTATCCAGGGATTAAGTCCAATCTTCACTAAAATAAGATTAAGATGATAAACATTAGCATTAATATCAAGACCAGGATTAAAAGGACAAGTGAACAAAATACTATATTACGTCAATATTTAGAAATTCAGTGGTACCTCTACCTACGAAAAAAGAACAGGGCATAAAGGTACGTCAAATGAATGATGAAAGTGTTAAAAGTAAATGGAGGACTTTTTACTATCTGCGATGGATATGTGATAAAGAAAAAAAACCCAATTTGGAGTATGATTCATATTTTGTGAACAGAAAATTTTGAAAATGGAGATAAAAATGACACCAGAACATTTTTTTTTCTCTTGTGTTTAATGGAAAAAGAATTGGGGAAAAAATTGGAACTTTGTTATATATATTGACCGAAGCAAGTATGCACAAAAAAATGGAAGGACCATAGCATGGACGAAGTTGGAGAAGTTGATGGAGTTAATTAATTTTAATTAAAGAAAAGAACAGAAGTTATTTTGTTTCCTACTTGGGTCATACAACGTCTGCAGGAAAACAAATCAGCTCAGAAAGCAGCAAGGACCTCAGAATCCTCTACTTCCCTGCAAACCCCACTTCCTTTCTAATACTGATGATGTTACCTAGTTGGGTAATGAGGCATTTGCAGGACAACAAGCAGGAATTGTCTCCTTGGTTCTAAGTTGCTTCTCTCCTTGTTTAGTTTCCACCCGTTGCTTCTTGTTCTACCCTCAGGTGATTTGGAGAATAGGTGGACTCCCTCTTCTTTGTGGCAACCCCTGTTGTCATGTCTCCCCTGGTCCTTCTTTTCATTAAACGTCACATGCCCAGTTCCTGAAACCATTCTACCCACCACTCCTAGAAAGCAGAACCATGGAGAAGCCACCACAACTACAACAGACCCTCTTGGTAAATTTACAACCAGGAGAGTGGCCTACTCACTTCCTATTGCGTGCTTCGGTCAACTCCATGAGTTGCTCCTGGGCCAACCTCAGCTCATCCAGACGTTGCTGGTAACGCGAGTCGCAATTGTTGCTGTGCTCCAGGTTTGACACCTGGTTGGAGAGCTCGTTCGCCCGGTCCCGGAGTTGCTGGATGGAGGAGTACAAGTTCTCGTCGTCTTCTTCCTGCAAAAGAAAGTTTCCTCCAGGTGGCTGGGTCTCCTGGCTTGCCTCTTGCCCAGGCCTGAACCCTTTCAGATGTTCTACAAGCATCCTGCGGTCTCTTTTTTTTCAGGACTTGCTAGCCCAGGAGTCCTCAAACCTGGCAGGTTTAAGACTTGTGGACTCCAACTCTCAGAATTCCCCAGCTAGCCATGAATGAGGCCAGAAAAACCATCTAAGTCGGGGGGTCCCCAAACCTGGAAACTTTAAGACTTGTGGACTCCAACTCCTAGAATTCCCCAGCCAATTATGAGTGATAGAGTTGGAAAAGGCCAGAAGGGTCATTAAGTCAGGGATCTCCAATCTTAGCCATTTTAAGACTTGTGGACTCCAACTCTCAGAATTCCCCAGCCAGCCATGAATGATAGAGTTGGAAGAGGCCAGAAAGTTCATCTAAGTCAGGGGTCTACAACCTTGGCTACTTTTAGCCTTGTGGACTTCAACTCCCAGAATTCCACAGCCAGCCATGAATGATAGAGTTGGAAGAGGCCAGAAAGTTTATCTAAGTCAGGGGCCAGCTATGCTGGCTGGAGAATTCTGAGATTTGAAGTCCACAAGTTGCCAAGTTTGAGGACCTCTGTGGTAGCCCAACCCTGCCTACCCTGCGGCTGAGATGCTGCCATGCCCGATGCCCATTCTCAAAGGACCCCCAAAACTCACCTTGGCATTGATGATCTCAATGTGGATCAGCAGAGAAGCCAGTTCGAGATCCTCGCTGTAACTGTTCTTCAGCGGTACCGACCGGTAGCCTGTGGACACCAAGATGGATGAAAAAAAATCCCCAATCCATCGCCTTCAAAAGCTGGACAGCCAAGCGGGTAATCTCTAGGCGGTCCTCAACTTACAACCACAATGGATTGTTAAGTCGAAGACTACCAGTATGTTGTGGTTAGCTCTGGTCCAGCTTCTGCCCCAAGGAATGTGCAGGTGGATGTGGGGGAGACATCCACATGCTGCAGGCCTGTTTTGCTCCCGATGGAATCTGCCGATGAAGCCTCCTCTGACCAAGGAAGCGTGAGTGACAGGGAAGAGGGGAGTTTGGCAGACAGCCCAGGAGGAGATCAATCAGCTGTATCATCTTGGATTCTGAACAAGAATTAATGACACATCCACGCATGCGTAGAGTGATGCATAGGAGACAACAACTGAAGGATTATTACAAGAGAAAATGAGGCCACCTGTGGTTGGGTGGGGCCCCGGTAATTAGGGCTGCTGCTATAAATAGCAGCGTGTGGGTTTGGCCATTGTGAAAGAGTATCTGATCGCAGTTCTTCAGGAATCCTGTGTTGCTGTTTTCTGGAGTTTGTTTGTTAATTTTTCACGCCTTTGAAGCCAAAGCAGAGCAACGTGTGTGTGTGTGTGTGTGTGTGTGTCCCTTCGTTGGAAGAAGGGGTGTGAGGTTTCTTCACAGCTGCTAGCTAAGTACTTAATGACTGCTTAAGGTTAATTGTACAGACTACCCGGTTGTTTTGGGAAGAGTGCTCTTTGCAATACAAAAAGAGTGCTTAGTTTATTTTGAATTTTGTGATAAAGAACCTTGTTTTGAATTTTCAAACGTGTGTGTGTCTGAAATTTGTACCCTTGAATTTTCCTGCCACATGCGCAAAAGCAAAAACATGCTGGGATGCGCACCTATAGCAGCGGTAATGGCAATCCGCCCCTGAAAGGGGAGGGGGTTACGTGCGTGTGGGGGCGGGGGGAGAAGGGGAGGGGCCGGGCCGGTACCTGTTTTGAGGCTCTGGACGGGGAAGGTGGCCTGGGCCAAGAAGTTGGGGTCACTGAACATGTCTTCCTCGTAAACCACGAAGCGCAGGAAGGCAAACTGGGGGTTGTTGATGTCAAAGATGAATTGCTTCAGCAGCCAGAGCGGGTTGAGGCCGTTGTCAGCTGAACGGAAAGGAAATTAAAAAAAATTATTATTATTACTATTATTATTAAAATGGTAACAAAAAATGGTAGTACACAGCAAATGGGATTTATATGCTGGATTTCGTATCACAATACCAGCATCTAAATCTTATTTGTATATAAATATTATTATTATTTTATTCACAAAAAACAGTAATACACCGCAAACGAGATTGACATGCTGGATTCCGTATCACAATATCACAAGTCAAACACTTCCCAAGCGGCTAGGACTGTGTGATGTATTTTCCTATGATGCGCACAGATCCAAGTACGGAGGCCTTTTGCAACAGGCAGATCCTGATTTCAACAATGTTTATTGTTTTCAAATGCCGGCTGAGGTCTTTTGGCACAGCCCCCAGAGTGCCGATTACCACTGGGAACCCCTGTATTGGTTTATGCCAGAGTCGTCGTAGTTCGATTTTAAGATCCTGGGATCGGCTAGGTTTTTCTTGTTGTTTTTTATCAATTCGACTGTCACCTGGTATGGCGACATCAATGAGCCACACTTTCTTCATCATCATCATTAGTAGTAGCAGTAGTTTGATTTGTATGCCACCCAACTCCCTAAGGACGGCGTGAAAGAGAAGCTCCAGAGGAAACGTAAGCCTCCCTCTCCAACACTGGTTCACACACGTCCTCTGGTGTTGGGAGCACTGGCCCCATTCAGACAAACACCGAAGACACAGCGCCATTTTCCTGATTTCCTACCTACGACGTCTGTCTTGTTCTTGCTGTTGTCGAACTCTGAGCCGCACACCTCCACCTCCACAAACGGGCAAACGATGCTGCGGCCATTTTTGGGAAGGTGCCGGGCCCCTAAGATCTGGAGAAAGGAAGAACGGGGACTGGGTTAGGCAGGCAAGGCAGGACCCGCAAAAGCGGTAGCCAAGCCGGGAGGGGCAGGCGGGGCAGAGGGGAGACATCCCGTGTGATTGTGCGGTTGACTGACCTGCAACTGGACAGTGATGGGCTCCACGTGCTTCAGGCTGCTCTTGTCGAAAGGGTCGAAGAGGTCGTCCCGCATCAGGTCCGGCTGCAGGACGTAGCCACTGCGCCCGCCGAGCATGAAAAGCGATTGGTTCAGCTGCATCGGCTTGTCTGGAAGGAGGGAACCAATCGGGATTCAGAGGAAGGACAAAGGATCTTTGGAGAACATCATGGTATGGGAGAAAGACCTTGGCAGACGGAGCGAAGAGAGCAGGGAAGGCCTGCAAAATTTTTACTACCACACTGTGGGCATGGGTTATTTTGTGGGTGTGGCTTGCTGCCATGTGACCAAGTGGGAGTGGCTTGACGATCATGTGACGATCATCAATATGGAAATGAACTTACCAGGCGTCTGGAAGTTGAGAGCCACTAGCTGGCTGCCACAGATCCACATGGACAGCGGGTCGTAGTTGGAGGAATCCAGGCGCTGCCCTTTGGGGTAGACGCGGCTGAGCTGTCGGCGGTTGTACTGCAGGAATTTTTTCCCCTTGCTGCGGTTGGCATATTTCTCCGCCTTGGTCTCCGGGAAGGAAGACATATCCCGGTAACAGGTTTTCTCTGTGCCGATCTCTGGGGGGGAGAAACAGATCAAGGAGTCAGCTGTCACGGATACGAATCCTCTGCGCTGATAACGTATGAGCACAATAATCCTGGTTTCCCAAGGTTGTGCACACACAGAAACCTTTAGACTGAGATTAGTTGTGAGTAACTACTCAGCCACACACAGATATACTAACTTGAATTAAAGTTTTCTTTGAGAAATAACATATTCAGATAAACAGTCTAAAGTCATACACATAATAAGTCAGAATAACAATCCAAATATGTTACCAAGTACATAGTCTTTCATACCTAACATCTATCATCTATATCTATCGTCTGCCTGCCTGCCTCTCTCTCTCTCTCCTGTATCTATCTATTTTCTCTCTCTCTCTCGATCCATCCATTCATCCATCATATCTACCATTATCTATCATCTACATCTATCGTCTCTCTCTCAATATCTCTCTCTCTACCTATCCAGCTATCACCTGTCGGTCTGTCTGTCTCATCTCTATATATCTATATCTATATCTATATCTATATCTATATCTATATCTATCTATCTATCTATCTATCTATCTATCTATCTATCTATCTATCCATCCATTTCCTACCTACCTACTATATTGTCTCTCTCTCTCTCTCTTCTGTTATCTATCATCTTTCTATCTTGTATCTAGCTATCATCTGTCTGTGCATCTCTATAAAATCCATAAAATCCCAACCGAGCCTCAGTCCAGCCTCTTCTGGAGCAGACGTGGGGACGAAGGCGCCAAGCCACTTACTCTCCTCATCAAAGGGAACCGGGCGGCAATAAACGACCAGCTCTGACAGCTCCAGGGCGATCTTCTTCCTCCGTTCCATGATCTTCCCTTCCTGCATCTGGACACGAGACAAAGAAAACCCAATCAGGAGACATCCGGAGGGCATCTAGTCCACCCTGCTACACACAGGAGCACCTATATGAGCATAGAGGCTCCAACACAGTGTTGTTGTTCCATGTCAGTCAAGACTGAATTCTTCTCCAAGAGAAGAAACCAACCATGAGTTGAATATAAAGGGACCCAAGAGCTACCTTGACAAAATTCGAAAGAGATGGACCAAAAACTCTGGAACCAGGAACATAATTTTGGAGACTTGCAAAGGGAAAAGCCCCAGCTAACATACTTTGAGTTGGTCTTTACAATCTAAGGCCATGATAAGGCCACACTTGGAATCCTGCATTCAGTTTTGGTCACCACAATATAAAAAAGGATGTTGAGACTCTAGAAAAAGTGCAGAAAAGAGCAACAAAGAAGATTAGGGGACTAGAGGCTAAAAAATATGAAGAAGACAGTCTCAAAATGGGTGAGCAATGTGGTCGGGCAGTAGGAAAAGCAAGTAGGATGCTTGGCTGCATAGCTAGAGGTATAACAAGCAGGAAGAGGGAGATTGTGATCCCCTTACATAGAGCGCTGGTGAGACCACATTTGGAATACTGTGTTCAGTTCTGGAGACCTCACCTACAAAAAGATATTGACAAAACTGAACGGGTGCAAAGACGGGCTACAAGAATGGTGGAAGGTCTTAAGCATCAAACGTATCAGGAAAGACTTCATGAATTCAATCTGTATAGTCTGGAGGACAGAAGGAAAAGGGGGGACATGATCGAAACATTTTGTTGTGATTCAGTCTGAGGCTCCTCAGGGAACAGCTGGAACTCTGCCGGCTGCATGCTCAGAGGGGGAGGACGAGGAACAGGAGGAGGAGGAGGACCAGGCAGACGGGGAAGAGGAATGTCAGGACGAGGAGGAGGGAGAACAGCCTGAGACCCCCGGGGCGGAGCTCTCCCCAGCGAGTAGCCTGGAGTCATTCGATGAGAATGCACAAGCCATCATAGATATGAGACAGAGAAGGGCAGCACAACGAAGGGGACAATTAGCCAGGTATTTCCATCCCTAATAGGCAACAGCTGGGTTTGGGTGTGGTTCTCCTCAGAAAGGTTGAAAAGGCAGGCCCGCCCTTCCTGTATTGTGGAGAGTTATCTTTTAGGAGTCCTGTGACCTTGCTTCGATCCTTGGCGTCTCTGATTCTGGCTTGTGGCCTCGAAGGCTGAAAACTTGGGAGAGGCGTGGGTTTTATTATCTACAGTGGTGTGTGCCAGCAAGAAGCCTGTTGTATTGTCTGGCCGTCATGACTTTTCTGTGAAGCTTCATAGCATTCCAGTTTGTAAGAACAGTTTTTGTTATCTGTGTTTGTTTTCAAAGATATAAAATGACTTTGCTTTTTACCAGCGTGTCTGGATACTCTTTTTAGTTGGTGTTGACGTCTGGGGGAACTCAGACAGAACACATTTAAATATGTTAAAGGGTTAAATAAGGTTCAGGAGGGAAGTGTTTTTAATAGGAAAGTGAACACAAGAACAAGGGGACACAATCTGAAATTAATTGGGGAAAAGATCAAAGGCAACATGAGAAAATATGATTTTACTGAAAGAGTAGTAGATGCTTGGAACAAACTTCCAGCAGACGTGGTTGGTAAATCCACAGTAACTGAATTGAAACCTGCCTGGGAGAAACATAGATCCATCCTAAGATAAAATACAGGAAATAGTATAAGGGCATACTAGATGGACCATGAGGTCTTTTTCTGCTGTCAATCTTCTATGTTTCTGTTTCTATGAAGAGTTGCAGGAACTGGGCATGGCTGGTTTAATGAAAAGAAGGACCAGGGGAGACATGATAGCAGCCTTCCAATATCTCAGGGGTTGCCCCAAAGAAGAGGGAGTCAAGCTATTCTCTAGTCTAAAGCACCTGAGGGCCAGACAAGGAATAACGGATGGAAATTGACCCAGGAGAGATTCAACTGGGAAATAAGGAGACATTTTCTGACAGTTAAGACAATCAACCCATGGAACAGAAGTTGCCTTTGGAAATTGCGGGAGCTTCATCCCTGGAGACTTTCAAAAAGAGATTGGCCTGCCATCTGTCAGAAATGGTGTAGGGTCTCCTGGCATGGCCTGGGGGGCTTATTTATTTATTTATTTATTATTAGAGTTGAAAGGGACCTTACAGGTCATCAAGTTCAACCACCTGCTTGAGCAGGAAATCCTACATCACCCCAGCCAAATGGCAGTCCAATCTCCTCTTGAAAGTGTCCAAAGTTGGGGAGTCCACAACCTCCGGTGGCAGGTCGTTCCACTGGTTGATCGCTCTCACTGTCAGGAAGTTCTTTCTTATCTCCAGGTTGAATCTTTCCTTGGTCAGCTTCCAACCGTTGTTCCCCATCCGGCCCTCTGGTGCCCTGGAAAACAGTGTGTCCCCCTCCTCTCTGTGGCAACCCCTCAAGTACCTGTATAGAGCTATCATGTCCCCCCTGGCCCTTCTTTTTACTAGACTATCCATGCCCAGTTCCAGCAACCTTTCCTCGTATGACCTGGTCTCTAGTCCCCTTATCATTTTAGTTGCTCTTTTCTGCACCCTCTCTAGAGTCTCTATATCTCTTTTGAAGTGTGGTGACCAGAACTGGATGCAATACTCCAGGTGCGGTCTGACCAGGGCCTTATAGAGTGGTATTATTACCTCTCTGGTCTTGGAGTGTATCCCCGTTCATGCAGTTTAGGACTGTGGATTAGATGACCTACAAGGTCCCTATTCAACTCTGTTAATCTATGTTGGTTGAGGCAGGCATGATTCCTTGGATCCCATTTGTTGGGGGTCAAGGGAAAGAGAGGGTCTTGCCTTCTCTTTCTGCTCAAGATCCCCATGGACAATTGATGGGCCACTGTGGGACACAGAATGCTGGACTCGGTGGGCTTTGGCCCCATTCAGCAGGGCTCTTCTTAAGTTCTCATGTTAAGGACTAGAGGTGACATGATAGCAATCTTACAATATTTGAGGGGCAGCCCCAAAGAAGAGGGCGTCAACTTGTTGGCAGGACAAGAAGCCATGGATGGAAAATAACCAAGGAGAGAACCAACCTTAGAACTAGGGAGAAACTTCCTAAAAGCGAGAACTATTAACCAGCGGAACAACTTCCCTCCAGAAGTTGTGAATGCTCCAACACTGGAAATTTTTAAGAAGATGTTGGATAACCATCTGTCTGAAGTAGTGTAGGGTTTACTGCCTAAGCAGAGGGTTCGACTAGAAGACCTCCAAGCCCCCTTCCAACTCTGTTGTTATTATTATTGTTATTATTATTATAGATCTTCCAACTGGGACCTCCCATTGGGAGGACTCACCCTGGCGTCTGCGTTCTGCGTGACCTCTCGGATCTTGGCCACCCAGTCGTTCAGCTCCTCCAAAGTATCCGTGGCGACGTCCAGCGACTGGGATGGGTGTGTCATCTGCTGAGAATGGATGGTGAAGACAAAGGGTTTGGAGCTCCTGGCGTCTTTGGAGATAACTACAAGGACATCAGAGGGGGCGGCTTTACTTGAAGAGGCCCCCCAACGCAGGACAGGGGGTGAGGGGTTGGGGAGCATGCGGGGCACAGAGGGTTCTCTGGTCTCCCATTTGGGGACAAACCACGAGAAGAGGACAACAATGATGAAGGGATGTTCTTCAGCAGCAGCTAAGTGGTCCTCTGTCCAAAATACCGTATTTTTCAGAGTATGAGAAGCACCCTTTTCTTCCCTAAAAATTGGGTGCATCTTATACTCTGAATGTAGCTTTTTCCTAAGCTTTTTTTCCCTACGCTAACGATCTTCCCAGCTCTTACCTTGCAGGCTCTTTCATTGTTTCTCTTTGCAAAGAATGTTTTTCCAGCCCTAAGTCTTTGCTGGCTTTTTTTCACTGCTCTATTTGCTCCAAAGATGTTTCTTTCCAGCCCTAATCAGATGCTAATGATGTTCCCAGCTCTTATCTGACTCGCAGGCTCTTACATTGCTACTCACTCCAAAAAATGTTTTTCCAGCCCTAAGTCTTTGCAGGCTTTTTTTCATTGTTACTCGCTCCGAATAAGGTTTTTTAAAACCCTAGCCAGGGGATAAAATAATGTGCTGAAGCTGACCAGACTAAGGACGCTAGCCAGATGAATGCCTTATAGGCAGATATTTTCCCCCTTATTTTCCTCCCCCAAAACTAAGGTGCGTCTAATACTCCGGTGTGTCTTATACTCCAAAAAAAAAGGTATCCCTCTCTTCCCCTGAGCAAAAGAGCTGGGCAAGATGACCTTCACGGTTACAGGTCATCCTCAACTTGCAACCATTGGTTTAATGACTATCTGAAGTTACAAGGGCACTGGTAAAAAATGAGTTCTATCCACTTTTCACACCTATGACCGTTGAAGCGTCCGGAGAGTCACCTGATCAAAATTCAGACGCTTGGCAACTGGCATGTACCTATGATGGTTGCAGTGTCCCTGTTGAAGTTTGTTACATAAAAATCAAAGCCGGAAGCACAGACAGATGACTGATTCAGCTGCTTCGGTATAAACATACTAAGATGAATTTACAATACCATTAGCAGAGTTCTTCTTCAAGCAAACATAAGCAGGAGTTAGTTTCATTTCAGCAGAGCAGACAAGCACAGAGTGCAGCCTTAAGCTTCTCAATTTTGATTCCTTGCACAGACTCAGAAGGGATTAGCTCTTATTGGCTGACTCAGATGCTATGCCTATTCATTGGCTGACCTTGTTAACGTGGCTCGCCCAGTTCATGAATATTCTAATAGTCCCAGATCATGTGATCCCCTTTTTATTTTTTATTTATTTAGACTTATATGCTGCCTAACTCCCGAAGGACTTTTTGGACCTTCTAAAGATGGAGAAGCCAGATTACAACGGAGCTTCTGCCAGATTTTTGACCCATTTTTGATCCATTTTATGACTTTTCTTGCCAGTTGTTAAGCAAATTGTTGCCATTGTTCAAAGAGCAACGTTGTTTTTTTAAAAAAAAAATTAGACTGAATTACCATTTGTCTGAAATGGTACAAATTTCCTACTTGCGTAAGAGGTTGGACTAGAAGGCCTCCTGATTTGGGTGTGCCCCTGCACATGTCCACACGCACTTCCCTCACACAATTTTGCTTCTGCACATGCGCAGGAAGCAAAGACGCACCAACATTTTGTGAAGGGATGGATGCACGATTTTGGCGAAATCTTCCATTTTCAAAAAAATAACCAAAATCTCACGCACACAAGCGTCCCCTTGTGAGAGTTTGCTTCTGCGCATGGGCAGGAAGCAAAAAGGGCCCTTTAAAAAAAAAAAAGATGGCACCAGCCGAGGGACCGGCGAAGAGGGCACCAGAGCGATCGTGCGCAAATTGTGTAATCTGGCGGCCACTACTGGAACGGAGTCTCCTACTGCACCGGTAGGAACCCACCACTGCTCCAAG
Organism: Erythrolamprus reginae; assembly: GCF_031021105.1. NCBI lineage: Eukaryota > Metazoa > Chordata > Lepidosauria > Squamata > Dipsadidae > Erythrolamprus > Erythrolamprus reginae. The sequence continues at coordinate 256,960,214 of NC_091952.1, forward strand.
GTGCCTTCTAACTTTCACACCCTCTCTGTTATATTTATTTATTAATCTATTTATTTATTTATTAATCAGATTTGTATGCCGCCCCTCTCCGTAGACTCGGGGCAGCTAACAGCAATAATAATAATAATACAATGTAAACAAATCTAATATTTAAGTTAATTTAAAAAACCCCAATTTAAGAAACCAATCATACATACTGACATACCATGCATAAATTTTATAAGCCTAGGGGAAGGGAAAGTCTCAATTCCCCCATGCCTGACGACAGAGGTGGGTTTTAAGGAGCTTACGAAAGGCAAGGAAGGTGGGGACAACTCTGATATCTGGGGGGAGTTGGTTCCAAAGGGTCAGGGCCACCATAGAGAAGGCGCTTCCCCTGGGTCCCGCCAAACGACATTGCTTACTTGACGGGACCCCAAGAAGGCCAACTCTGTGAGACCTAACTGGTCGCTGGGCTTCGTGCGGCAGAAGACGGTCCCAGAGATATTCTGGTCCGGTGCCATGAAGGGCTGTGGTGTATATGTGGTTGTTAAGTGATTTTGGCTCCCTTGTTGAGTTGGCTTGTCAGAAGGTCACAGAAGGGGATCACATGAGCCTGGGGCATTTGAAACAGTCATAAGTACACGCCAGTTGCCAAGCTTCTGAATTTTTTTTAACCTATATTTTTATTTTATTAAAAACAAAGTTAAAATACAAAATACAAAACTCCAAATAAAAAAAAAATCAGACAGAAAACAAACAAAAAACCAAGAGAAACACACACACACACACAAACTCATTTTAAAAAAGCTGCATCAAAACAAAACAAAATTTTTTTTAACATGGGACCACATGTACGGCTGCAATGGCGGTACATGTGAAAAGTCACTTTTTCCCAAGCTCTGTTGTAACTTTGCATAGTCACTAAACGAATGCTTGTAAGTTGCAAAACAATCTGAAATTAAAATAAAATAATGTAAAATAAAAGATAATAAAGCAAAATAGCAAGAATTAAAATAAAATAATAAAAAATTATAATAAAAAAATAAATAAAATATAGTAAAATAACAGAATTAAAATAAAAAAAATAAAAAAATGTAAAAATAAAATATGATATAATAACATAAAGTAAAATAATAGAATTAAAATAAAATAATGATAAAAATAATTAAAAATAAAAATAAAAATAAAAAATAAGATAAAATAAAATAATAAAGTAAAATAACATAATTAAAATAAAATAAAAATAACAAAATATAAGAATAAAATTTAAAAATAAAACAAATAATATAAAATAAAACAAAGTAAAATAACATAATAAAAAGAAAATAATAATAAAATATAAAAAGAAAAGAAAAAAGAAAAGAAAGGAAAAAATAAAAATAAATAAGATAAAATAAAATAATAAAGTAAAATAACTTAAACTGAAATAAAATAATAAAATATAAAAAGAAAAGAAGAAATAAAAATAAATAAGATAAAATAGAATAAGATTACATAAGGTGGCGTCCACAAAGTTGGCGGGAGACCCTCCAGGGCCAAGGAAAGAGGCTGGGGCGCCCCCACCCGCCCTCACCCGAAGCGCTCTGTTACTCACCGCCAGCCACGGAACGTCTGTGCAAGACACTCACCCACGTGGCATGACGGGACGTCAATGAACCCCTTCAGGAAGTTCCCCAAAGGGCTGTTTTCCACCGACTGGGGTGGGTGGATGGGGGGGGGGGGAGAAAAGGGGGAAGGCAGAAATGTTAAAATGGAAAACAAACACTTAAAAAAAAAAAAAGTTCACTTCTATTCTGATAGCTCTGAAACCAGATCTATACAGTAGCACCTCTACCTAAGAACGCCTCTACTTAAGAACTTTTCTAGATAAGAGCCGGGTGTTCAAGATTCTTTTGCCTCTTCTCAAGAACCATTTTCTCCTTAAGAACCCGAGCCCGGAAAAATTTCCCAGGAAATTTGAGAGCAGCACGAAGGCCCGGCCAGTTTCCAGCCATTTCACCTTTAATCCTAGCCATCTCAGGCTTTTCTGGGCTGCCAGAGGAGCCTTTCGGTGGCGCTTAAGGAAGCTTTGGCAGTCCAGAGCGAACGGAGCGTTTTCCTTTCTCTGGGCGCTTGGACAGGGAATAAACTTCTGCCAGTGCCCAGAGAAAAGAAACGCTCCCTTCGCTCTGGGCAGCAACTGTCCTCCTCTTCCTCCTCCTCCTCCCACCCAAATTCCGAGCTTTTATTTCTTTCCTAATGGGTTTGCACGCATTATTTGCTTTTACATTGATTCCTATGAGAAAAATTGCTTCTACTTAAAAAACTTTTCTACTTAAGAACCTGGTCACAGAACGAATTAAGTTCGTAAGTAGAGGTACCACTGTATATATATTTCACTCTGTGCAACCTTTAAGCTGTGTGGACTTCAATTCCCAGAATTCCCCAGCCAGGAACCAAAGGTGGAGGATGCAGCTCCATCTTTTTGGAGAAGGGGGTGCAAATACAGGTAATCCTCAAACTTACGACCACAACTGAGCCCAGAATTTACGTTGCTAAGTGAAACATTATTAAATCTGAATTTTGATCATGCTACAACGGTCGTAGGTGTGAAACACGGTCATAAGTCAATTTTTTCAGTGCCATGGCAACTTTGGTCACTAAACAAACTGTTGGGGATTAACTGTACAGGTCCTCTTCAACTTACATCAGTTCACTTAGTGACCGTTCAAAGTTGCAACGGGCCTGAAAAAGTGACTTATTCCACCATTTTTCACCATTTACTTATCACCGTTACGGCTACCCCCACTGTCACATGATCAAAATTCAGCCTGATTCATATTTATGACTGTCGCAGCGTTCTGGGGTCACACAATCTTCTTCTGTGACCTTTGCAAAGTCAAAGTTAAGCGCCAGATTCGCTTAACGACCTTCTTACTAATTTTCCAACTGCGGCGATCCACTTAATCAAAGGCTTTAAGAAGTCTTAAAATTTAACAAATGTCTCACTTAGCGACGTATTCTGGCCTCCATTGCGGTTGTAAGTCGAGGACTGCCTGTATTTGCCCTCCTTTCTCAGAAAAATGGTGCTGCACCCTCGGTTCCTATAGATGTGCTGGGTGGGGTTCCACATTCCCAAGAGGGGGAAACTAGCCAGGATGAAACCAAGATGGTTTGTCCTCTCTATATGCGTAGCCCTTTCCCAAACAAAGCTGGGGGAAACAGAAACTCACCGCTTCGTCCTGCTCCGGCACGGAGGTACTCGAGGTCTCCTCCACGTAGTTAGCAGGGAACCACAGCTGCTTCTTCCCACCGTAATCTCCTCGCCACCTGGAAGGGAGAAAAGAAAGAAAGCTGGCCACTCTTTTATATATATGTGCGTATGGCTAGCTGATGAGGCCAGAACAAGGCCAAAATAGATCTATCCTAGTCTCCCTTAATTTTCAAATTCAGCAAAAAACCATGTGACACATACAGATAGAATTGTCGGCTATCAATAAAATTAACTGCCTTGGAAATGGCCCTGGGTTGGGCCGAGAGGCAAAAAATGGAGCCGTGATGTTCCTTCAATACACCAGGGTGATTCGACACAAAAATATGTAACCCTTCCCTGGTGCAGAGCTGAAGGGATTGGATACTGTAGCCTAGAGGATAATTCTCTGCCTTACAAGGCAAAAGTTGCAGGTTCAAGTCCCAGTGCGTATGGCTAGCTGATGAGGCCAAAATAAGGCCGAAATAGATCTACCCTAGCCTCCCTTAATTTTCAAATTCAGCAAAAAACCATGTGACACATACAGATAGAATTGTCGGCTATCAATAAAATTAACTGCCTTGGAAATGGCCCTGGGTTGGGCCGAGAGGCAAATAAGGAGCTGTGATGTTCCTTCAATACACCAGGGTGATTCGACACAAAAATATGTAACCCTTCCCTGGTGCAGAGCTGAAGGGATTGGATACTGTAGCCTAGAGGATAATTCTCTGCCTTACAAGGCAAAGGTTGCAGGTTCAAGTCCCAGTGGGTGTGGCTAGCTGATGAGGCCAAAATAAGGCTGAAATAGATCTATCCTAGTCTCCCTTAATTTTCAAATTCAGCAAAAAAACATGTGACATATATATATGCGGAGTCTGTGGAGAGGGGGGCACAAGGGGACACAATCTGAGGTGAGTTGGGGGAAAGATCAGAAGCAACGTGAGAAAATATTATTTTACTGAAAGAGTAATAGATGCTTGGAACAAACTTCCAGCAGACATGGTTGGTAAATCCACAGGAACTGAATTGAAACATGCCTGGCATAAACATAGAAGTCTGACGACAGAAAAAGACCTCGTGGTCCATCTAGTCTGACCTTATACTATTTTCTGTATTTTATCTTAGGATGGATCTATGTTTATCCCAGGCATGTTTAAATTCAGTTCCTGTGGATTTATCTACCACGTCTGCTGGAAGTTTGTTCCAAGGATCTACTACTCTTTCAGTAAAATAATATTTTTTCCCATTGCTTCTGATCTTTCCCCCAACTACCTTCAGATTGTGCCTCCTTGTTCTTGGGTTCACTTTCCTATTAAAAACACTTCCCTCCAAATATTAGACTGCGCTGAAATGGATATGATGACAAGACGGTTAAATAACCAAGAAGAATCTGAATTTTTTATGTGATTTGGAATAAAGTGTATACATGGATAGACCAAAAGAAGAATTAAAAATGCATAATAGTAGTATGGTTAGGATTTAATTTTTGTGTTTGTACTTTGCTTAGATATGAAGTTTATGCTTTGTTTTGTTTTTCATAATAAGGTAACATAAAATCTCTTCTTTTCGCTCAAAGTAATTGGTTGACTTAACATAATGTATTCTTTTTTCTGTAATGCAATTTGACTTCTTGAACAAGCGGGGTATCTGCAACCCCAATTTTATGTTAAATGTGTGTTTGTATGTTTGTCAATTTTAAGAAAATCAATAAAGTTTATTAAAAAAAAATACACTTCCCTCCTGGACCTTATTTATTCTTTTAACATATTTAAATGTTTCGATCATATCCCCACTTTTCCTTCTGTCCTCCAGACCATCTGGGACTCACCATCCCCCATCCTGCTTGTCCACGTTATGGATGATGGCTTGTTTGCAGAAGGAGAGCTCGTCCTCTCTCTGGGCTTTGTAGTCATACAGGGCCTTTACGGTACACTGCAAAGGAGAAAAAAAAAGTTTTTTTAAAAAAAAGGAGTCCTTGACTTATGACCACAACTGTGCCCAGAATTTACGTTGTTAACTGAGCTTTGCCCCATTTTATGACATATTTTGCAGTTGTTCAATGGGTAAACCAGTTGTTAAGTAAATTTCCCTGAATTTTGATCCCGTGACCATGGGGAATGCTGCAACGGTTGTAAGTGTGAAAAATGGTCGTAACGTAAGTCACTTTTTTTCAGTGCCATTGAACTGACGGCACTGAACTGTTGCAGCTTGTACTTTTAATGGTAATAATGAGAAGAGAATTAAATCCATAAAGTGAGGAGCTAATATGAGGAGATAACTCAATCATCCAAATCACGGTGGTGACCCAAAGGGGCTTTTTTCAAATGCCAACTGGACCTCTGCTTTTACCCCCCTTGAAAATGTTTTGCTTCTCACCCAAGAAGCTTCATCAGTTCTGAAGTAGTGCAGTTATATATTCTGAAGAACTGAAGAAGCTTCCTAGAAGGGGAAGCAAAACCTTTTCAAAAATATATATTTTTTTAAAAACCAGGAAAGTATAGCTGGCTTTATTATACTAGCACCTTGGTAGAACAGGGCTAAACCTATTCTTTTAAAAAAAATCTTTATTATATATATATAAAAGACAAACAGACAATAAAACCCACAAACACATAAATACATATAACATATAAACACAAATATATATATAAATATCTATGATTACAGTGTTCCCTCGATTTTCGCGGGTTCAAACTTTGCGAAAAGTCTACACCACGGTTTTTAAAAAATATTAATTAAAAAATACTTCGCGGGTTTTTCCCCTATACCACATTTTTTCCCACCCGATGATGTCATATGTCATGGCCAAACTTCCGTCTGCCTTTAATAAATATTTTTTTAATAAACTTTAATAAATAAACATGGTAAGTAATAATCTAAATGGTTGCTAAGGGAATGGGAAATTGCAATTTAGGGCTTAAAGTGTTAAGGGAAGGCTTGTGATACTGTTCATAGCTAAAAATAGTGTATTAACTTCCGCATCTCTACTTCGCGGAAATTCGACTTTCGCGGGCGGTCTCAGAACGCATCCCCCGCGAAAATTGAGGGAACACTGTATTTGAATAGAAAACATTCAACATACAGGTCAACCATCCTTTTCCTATAGCCTCTCAATAACATATTTAAATATCCTATATATGAATAGATAACAAGCATTTACATGTTTGTTTGTTAGTTATTTACTTTTAGTACAGTGGTACCTCAAGATACGAACCCCTCGTCTTACGAACAACTCGTGATACGAACCCGGGGTTCAGAAAAATTTTGCCTCTTCTTACGAACTTTTTTCAAGTTACGAACCGGCGTTCGGAGACTGCTGGGAAGCCGCGCGGCTGTTTTAAAAGGTGACAGCCGGGCGGCGGGGCTTCCCAGCAGCCTCCCAAACGCCGGTTCGTAACTCGAAAAAAGTTCGTAAGAAGGGGCAAAATTTTTCTGAACCCCGGGTTCTGTTCAGGAGGTTGGTGGGAAGCCCCCCAGCCCGGCTGTCACCTTTTAAAACAGCCGCGCGGCTTCCCAGCTGTCTCCGAACGCCGAACGCGGAAGTTCGGGTTTGGCGTTCGGCTTCGGGAGACAGCTGGGAAGCCGCGCGGCTGTTTTAAAAGGTCGCAGCCGGGCTGGGGGGCTTCCCAGCACCCCCCGAACCCTGAACTTTTGCCGAACTTCCGGGTTCGGGGTTCGGGGGGGTGCTGGGAAGCCCCCCAGCCCAGCTGTGACCTTTTAAAACAGCCGCGCGGCTTCCCAGCTGTCTCCGAACACCGAACGCGGAAGTTTGGGTTTGATGTTCGGCTTTGGGAGACAGCTGGGAAGCCGCGCGGCTGTTTTAAAAAGTGACAGCTGGGCTGGGGGGCTTCCCAGCACCCCCCGAACCCTGAACTTTTGCCGAACTTGCGGGTTCGGGAGGTTGCTGGGAAGCCCCCCAGCCTGGCTGTCACCTTTTAAAATAGCCGCGCGGCTTCCCAGCAGTCGCCGAATGCCGGTTTTTTGCGGGTTTTTTGGGGGTTGCACGGATTAATTGACTTTACATTGTTTCCTATGGGAAACAATGTTTCGTCTTACGAACCTTTCGTCTTACGAACCTCCCCCTGGAACCAATTAGGTTCGTAAGACGAGGTATGACTGTATTTATTTTTGTACTGTCTTCTAAGAATCTTTATTTTCATTCATTCATTCTTTTACTATTGTGTATCTATTTAACAATGATTCATTTGTTCATTTCAAACTATAAGCTGGAACACTTGTTAAGGTTACGTATATCCACTCTTTTTCTTCTGGACCGTATGGAAAGGCAAACTATTAATATTACTGTCTTAGTTTATGTTACATAGTCATTGCAATTTTTGATATTTTTTTGATGGAGAATAGAATAGAATATTAGAAAAGAAATAAATGGAATGGAATGGAATGGAATAGAATAGAATAAATATTGGAATGAAGAATAGAACAGAACAGAATAGAATTCTTTATTGACCAAGTATGATTATAATTATAATATTTTATTATTTATTATTTATTTATTCATTAGATTTGTATGCCGCCCCTCTCCGTAGACTCGGGGCGGCTAACAACAATAAGACAATATAAACAAATCTAATGTTTAAGTTTAAGTTAAATTAAGAAACCCTAATTTGAGAAACCAATCATACATACAGACATACCAAGCATAAATTTTATAAACCTATGCCTGACGACAGAGGTGGGTTTTAAGGAGCTTATGAAAGGCAAGGAGGGTGGGGGCAACTCTGATCTCTGGGGGGAGTTGGTTCCAGAGGGTCGGGGCCGCCACAGAGAAGGCTCTTCCCCTGAGTCCCGCCAGACGGCATTGTTTAGTCGACGGGACCCAATTATAATTGGCTAAATCTATTCTTAAAATTGCACTATGCAAAAGGGCAGAACTAACTCCCCAGCCTCTGCCACTTACCCTGGCCACGGGCATCTTGTTGGCTTCCACGTAGAAGTGGGGGCTCCTCACCTCGTACAGCGCCCCGTAATCCAGCTCCTGCCCAAGGAAGAAAGAGATTTGTGACTGAGCAACTTTAAGAAGAGTGGACTTCAACTCCCAGAATTCCCTAGCTAGTGCTGGCTGGAGAATTCTGGGAGTTGAAGTCCACTCTTCTTAAAGCTGCTGAGGCTGAGGAACTTTGGTCCACTCCATTTCTAAGGACCCCAACATGGAAAAAGACCCCCCCACACACACATCCAGGGAGAGAGAGAAAAATGAGCTTTTTTGTACCCTAACTGAAGTAAAAAAATAGAGCAGAATGAAGATACTTACTTACTTCTTGCCTTCCTTCTCACCTTCATCCTTCTTCCCTTCCTTCCTTTTCATCCACTTTCTCAATGCCTTTTTCCTTCCTTCCTTCCTATCGTCTTTATGCCTTCTTTCCCTCCTCTTTCACCCACCTTTCGATGACTTATTTTTCCTTCCTTCCTCCCTTCCCTTTCTTCTCCTCCATGCCTTATTTCCCACCTTCATCCTTCCTTTCCTTCCTACCTTCCTTTTTCTTCCCCCCTTTCCACCCTTTCTTCTCATCTTCTCCCTGCCTTATTTCCCTCCTTCTTAATTCCTTCCTCCTTCACTCCGTATTCATCCACCTTCTAAATGCCTTTTTCATTCCTTCCTTCCCATCCTCTCTAGGCCTTCTTTCCCTCCTCATTCCTCCATCTTCTTGATGCCTTATTTTTCCTTCCTTCCTTCCTTCCTTCCTTCCTTCCTTCCTTCCTTCCTTCCTCCCTCCCTCCCTCCCTCCCTCCCTCCCTCCCTCCCTTCTCTGTGTCTTATTTCCCACCTTCATCCTTCCTTCTTCCTTTGCTCCCTATTTATCTGCCTTCTCAATGCCTTTTCCCTTCCTTTCTTCCTTTCTTCCTCCCTCCCATTCTTCCTCCTTCCTTTCCTTTCCTTTCATCATCTCCATGCCTTATTTCCCACCTTCATCCTCCCTCCCTCTTCTCAATGCCTTTTCCCTAACCGTAACTCCTACTTTTTTGGTGTGAAAATAAGAGTTTGGGCCGGTGGCCAAGGGGAAGCCATGCCGGCTGGGGAATTCCAGGCGTTGGGAGTGGCCCAGTTGGAGCTACCCAGCGGGACCCCCCCCCCCTTCTCACCGCCGTGCCCATCCTCTCCAAGGTCTCCTCGTTGATGGGGTAGCGCAGCTTCATCTTGCGGTAGAGCGGGTGCTTCTCGTAGTAGCTGACCAGGTCCAGGAGGCTCTCAAACTCGGCCGAGCTGCCCAGCGTGAAAAGCCGCCCTTCCTGTTGGACTCGGCAGTGCTTGATCTTCCCTTCGGCCCTGGGGGTGGGTGGGAGAGACATAGACCATTGGGGGGGGGGCAATCTATGGTAAGTCCAGGGGAGAAGCAGGAAGTGGGGAGCAGCCCCTGAGATGGTCGCTAAATAAACTGTCATAAGTCAAGGACCATCTCTAGCCCCGGGGGCTTTCGGGGCGCATGGCCAGGCTCACCGGAAGGAGATGGCGTAGGAGTCGGCCTCGCTCCGCTTGCGCACCAGGAATGCGCCGTCCCTGGGTACCCGCATCAGCATGTGTTCGGCTTGCAGACGGCTCAGATTCGGATGGTACCACCTGGATGCGGTGGAGGGGGGAGAGAAGAGGTGCCAATTAAGACACACAAGACACACACACAGGTGTCGAGACTGAAGGCTGAAGGGCTCAGAGATCTTGCAGGAAAGGGTTGCCACTAAACACCCCAGCTCTGCTTTCTCTTTAAAGACCGCGTAATCCGTTGCGCTGTGGAGTCTGGGCAACTGAACGCAACTAGTAGGGCATTTACTGGCCCACTGCCCTGCCCTGTCGCCAATGCGGAGTCATATTCGGCAAATATATTTCCATTGTGCCCGGAGAGAGAAATATCTGCCTCTGCCTAGGATTGAACTCACAGCCTCCTGATTGGAAGGGGATAGTTCTGCCTCTAGGCCACTGCACCCACTCATCCAAACTCTGCCTCAATTTATTAAAAACAATTAAATGTAAATTAAGAACAAATTGTTGTTGTTTTTTAAAGAAAAGCCGCTCTCTCTCAACTCAAGCAACAAGGAATGCTAAAGAGGGACCGACACGTTATTCAGTCCTGCCTTGATTTGGAGGTCTTAAATTTAGGAGGCACTCTGTGCATGCTCAGAAGCTCCAGCACTCTTGGACTGAACTTTGCTGCTGAGGAAGCGTTGGAGAGCTAAGAAGGGATGAGGCCTGGGTTCCAGTCAGGGTTGGAGGTGATTAAGAAGTATTGGAAAGGAAGGGAAAGGGAGGAAAGGAAAGGAAATGGAAAAGAAAGAGAAGAAGAGGAAGAGGAGGAGAACAAGAGGGAGGCAAGAAATGGAAAGCAAAGGGAAAGGATGAAAAGAAAGAAGGAAAGGAAATGAAAGGGAAAGAGAAGAAGAGGAGGAGGAGAAGGAGGAGGAAGAGAAGAAGAAGGGAGGAGGAGGAGAACAAGAACAAGAAGAACAAGAAAGAAAGAAAGAAAGAAAGGGAGGGAGGGAGGGAGGGAAGGAATGGAAAAGAGCGAAGGGAAAGGATGAAAAAAAAGAAGGAAAGGAAATGGAAGGGAAAGAGAAGAAGAAGAGGAAGAAGAGGAGGAAGAAGAAGAAGAAGAAGAAGAAGAAGAAGAAGAAGAAGAAGAAGAAGAAGAAAGGGAGAGAGGGGGAATGGAATGGAAAGGAAAAGAAAAAGGGAAGGGAAGGAAATGAAAGGAGAAGAGAGGGAAGGAAGAGGGAGAGAAAAGACAGAGAAAGAAAAGAGAAAGGAAAGGAGAAAAAGAGGGAAAGGAACAAGGAAAAGAAAGGAAACAGGGAAGGGGAGGCCTGGATTCTCACTCCTTGTTCTCGTGAGCGTTGGGCTGCGGCACGGGGTCCGTCAGGCGCATCTCGAACTCGTTGCAGCGCAGTGGCACCTCACGGTAATGGCAGATGAGGCTGTAGAGGCTGTCAAAAACCAGGTTGTCCGTCAGGTAGAACTTGGTGGTGCCAGCTTCTTGCCGGGAGTGGATGCGGCAGTGCTGGACCCGTCCGGAACGCCTGCAAAACCCGGCCGAGAAGATGAGATCAAAGGTCGGAAGTTTAACGGGCAAAATTTTTCACTTTTTCCTGTTTCCAGCCCTGTTTCCTCCCAGGAGATTCCTAGAGAGGCCCCACAGAGGCTTCTCCCTGCCTTTTCCAGCCCTGTTTCCTCCCAGGAGATTCCTAGAGAGGCCCCACAGAGGCTTCTCCCTGCCTTTTCCAGCCCTGTTTCCTCCCAGGAGATTCCTAGAGAGGCCCCACGGAGGCTTCTCCCTGCCTTTTCCAGCCCTGTTTCCTCCCAGGAGATTCCTAGAGAGGCCCCACGGAGGCTTCTCCCTGCCTTTTCCAGCCCTGTTTCCTCCCAGGAGATTCCTAGAGAGGCCCCACGGAGGCTTCTCCCTGCCTTTTCCAGCCCTGTTTCCTCCCAGGAGATTCCTAGAGAGGCCCCACGGAGGCTTCTCCCTGCCTTTTCCAGCCCTGTTTCCTCCCAGGAGATTCCTAGAGAGGCCCCACGGAGGCTTCTCCCTGCCTTTTCCAGCCCTGTTTCCTCCCAGGAGATTCCTAGAGAGGCCCCACGGAGGCTTCTCCCTGCCTTTTCCAGCCCTGTTTCCTCCCAGGAGATTCCTAGAGAGGCCCCACGGAGGCTTCTCCCTGCCTTTTCCAGCCCTGTTTCCTCCCAGGAGATTCCTAGAGAGGCCCCACGGAGGCTTCTCCCTGCCTTTTCCAGCCCTGTTTCCTCCCAGGAGATTCCTAGAGAGGCCCCACGGAGGCTTCTCCCTGCCTTTTCCAGCCCTGTTTCCTCCCAGGAGATTCCTAGAGAGGCCCCACGGAGGCTTCTCCCTGCCTTTTCCAGCCCTGTTTCCTCCCAGGAGATTCCTAGAGAGGCCCCACGGAGGCTTCTCCCTGCCTTTTCCAGCCCTGTTTCCTCCCAGGAGATTCCTAGAGAGGCCCCACGGAGGCTTCTCCCTGCCTTTTCCAGCCCTGTTTCCTCCCAGGAGATTCCTAGAGAGGCCCCACGGAGGCTTCTCCCTGCCTTTTCCAGCCCTGTTTCCTCCCAGGAGATTCCTAGAGAGGCCCCACGGAGGCTTCTCCCTGCCTTTTCCAGCCCTGTTTCCTCCCAGGAGATTCCTAGAGAGGCCCCACGGAGGCTTCTCCCTGCCTTTTCCAGCCCTGTTTCCTCCCAGGAGATTCCTAGAGAGGCCCCACGGAGGCTTCTCCCTGCCTTTTCCAGCCCTGTTTCCTCCCAGGAGATTCCTAGAGAGGCCCCACAGAGGCTTCTCCCTGCCTTTTCCGGTTATAGCTTCGGAGGCTCGGGTTCTTGAGAAGAGACAAAAAAATCTTGGACACCCGGTTCTTATCTAGAAATTTTCCTCCGAGCCACGTAAATGCTGCATTCCATTCTGGTCGTAAGCCGAGGACCATATAGGAAAATGACAATACATGCCTATCTATTATTTATTTATTAATTGGAGTCTGCAGAGAGGGGTGGCATACAAATCTAATAAATTGTTATTGTGGCTTACTATTGCATCACCAGCTCTTAAAGCAACAATGAACTAAACCTTTTAAACATACATTGCTGAACATAAGAACCTAAGAGCCCTGCTGAATGGGGCCAAAGCCCATTGAGTCCAGCATACCGTGTCCTACAGTGGGCCCCCAATTGTCCTTGGGGATCTTGAGAACAGAGAGAAGGCAAAACCCTCCCTTTCCCTTTGACCCCCAACAAATGGGACCCAAGGGAGCCCTGCCTGCCTCAACCAACATAGAGGCGGCACTTGGACATATGTTTCAATAACCACCAATACACTTGGCATCCATGAATCTGTCTAATCCTGCCTTGAAGCTCTCCAGGCTGACAGCTGTCACGACCTCTTCTGGAAGGGAATCCCATCAACCAAGGACCCTCTGGGGGAAGAAATATCTTCCTTTATTTGGCCTCACTTTCTTACCTGTGAGCTTTCGGGAGGGGCCCCACGTCCTAGTATTGTGTGATAGAGAAAAGAATTTTTCTCTATCCGCCTTTTCTATCCCCGGCGTGATTTTATAAACTTCGATCAAGTCACCCCTTAAATGCCGTCTTTCAAGGCTGAAGAGACCAAGGTTTTGCAACCTGGTTTCATAAGGGAGGGGCTCCATTTCCTTGATTGTTCTTGTTGCTCTTTTTTGCACCTTTTCCAGGTCCATTATATCCTCCTTGAGGTGCGGTGACCAGAACTGTACACAGGACTCCAAGTGTGGTCTCACCATCGATTTGTACAGGGGCAATACAACACTTACCGACCTATTTTCGATTCCTTTCCTAATCAGGCCAAGCATGGAATTTGCTTTTTTTACTGCTGCTGCGCACTGGGTTGACATCTTCATTGAGCTGGTTTGCTTTATATATTGTAACATCCAACTAGTTATGCACACAGCATTAACAACGTGACTTGGTTCAATTCAAATGTTTAGCAAGCCCAATCTCAACGGTGAAAGATTTTGGGGGGTGTCATGAGGCGGGGGAGTGGCTTACCAGAAAGAGAGGGTGTAATCGCCCACAAATGTCTCGCTCTCGCGGACAAGGAAAGTGCCGTCTTTGCCTCCGGTCTCGGTGCAGTATTCGTGCAGCAGCCGCTCGGCAATCTGGCGCCCGTCGCGGCCCCCGCCCAGTTTGCCATGGAACCATTTCTCACTAAAGTGCAGCTCGTTGTTGTTAAACTCCTACGGAACCCCCCGAGACAAGACAGGACCAAGAGAGGGAGGAGGGACGGGGATTAAAATGGGAAGGAAGCACAAGAGAGAGAGAGTAATAATAAACAAAGATAATAAGTGGAAGTGATGTGCCGGTGCCTGGAGGCTGTTGGGGCCTGGATGGGTGTCAACAGACTCAAACTCAACCCTGATAAGACGGAGTGGCTGTGGGTTTTGCCTCCCAAGGACAACTCCATCTGTCTGTCCATTACCCTGGGGGGAGAATCATTGACCCCCTCAGAAAGGGTCCGCAACTTGGGCGTCCTCCTCGATCCACAGCTCACATTAGACAACCATCTTTCAGCTGTGGCGAGGGGGGCGTTTGCCCAGGTTCGCCTGGTGCACCAGTTGCGGCCCTATCTGGATCGGGAGTCATTGCTCACAGTCACTCACGCCCTCATCACCTCGAGGCTCGACTACTGTAACGCTCTCTACATGGGGCTACCTTTGAAAAGTGTTCGGAAACTTCAGATCGTGCAGAATGCAGCTGCGAGAGCAATTATGGGCTTCTCTAAGTATGCCCATGTTACACCAACACTCCGCAGTCTGCATTGGTTGCCGATCAGTTTCCGGTCACAATTCAAAGTGTTGGTTATGACCTATAAAGTCCTTCATGGCACCGGACTAGATTATCTCAGGGACCGCCTTCTGCTGCACGAATCCAAAGTGAACAGTTAGGTCGCACAGAGTGGGTCTTCTCTGGGTCCAGTCAACTAAACCAGAGGTCCCCAACCGCCGGTCCGCGGACCGGGACCGGGCCGTTGGGGTTTTCCAGCCGGTCCGCGGCGTCGGAGACCCAAAGCCCATCCTGCGTGGAGGGAGACGGAGCCAAGCGGGGCCACCCGGAGACCTTTTCCCGTCTTCTTCTCCTCGCTCGCTCCCCTCATAACCAGCAGCCCCGCTCGCGGGGGGATGCCCGTTCGTAGCTACGCCAGCCCGCCAAGCGTCGAGGGGGCTTCTGAGGCTGAAGGGAAGAGCCGGAATGCCCTTCCCGCGTTTAGATTGCTTGCCGTTGGGGGAAACGGAGGAGGAGGCGGCGGCGGTGGGGCGCGATCGCCTAGTTTCTGGAGCGAGGAGAAAACAACCGCCGCCTCCTCCGTTTCCCCCAATCTAAACACGGGAAGGGCATTCCGGCTCTTCCCTTCAGCCTCAGAAGCCCCCTCGACGCTTGGCGGGCTGGTAGCTACGAACGGGCATCCACCCGCGAGCGGGGCTGCTGGTTATGAGGGGAGTGAGCGAGGAGAAGAAGACGGGAAAAGGTCTCCGGGTGGCCCCGCTTGGCTCCGTCTCCCTCCACGCAGGATGGGCTTTGGGTCTCCGACGCCCTCGCCCGTTCCCTCAGGAGCGATGAGTGGGACGTCTTCTTCTCCTCGCTCGCTCCCCTCATAACCACCCCTCCAGCGTCGAGGGGGCTTCTGAGGCTGAAGGGAAGCGCCGGAATGCCCTTCCCGCGTTTAGATTGCTTGCCGTTGGGGGAAACGGAGGAGGCGGCGGCGGTGGGGCGCGATCGCCAAGTTTCTGGAGCAGATAGGCTTTGAGTTTTTGGCTGGGGGGGGGAGAAGTAGGACCTTCCTAAGTCCCCCCCCAGTCAAAATCACAAAGCCAGGCAGCCCCCAGCCCCCAAAGGAGCCTCCTCATTCTCCCCGCCCTGTGGAGAAGTGTGGAGGGCTGCGTCACTAAGCTCCACCCCTCCATAACCCCACCCCCATATGACCAAAGCCCCCCCCCACCGGGCCGTAGAAAACTCGTCTAACTTAAAGCCGGTCCCTGGTGCTAAAAAGGTTGGGGACCTCTGAACTAAACAATGTCGTTTGGCGGGGCCCAGGGGAAAAGCCTTCTCTGTGGCGGCCCCGGCCCTCTGGAACCAACTCCCCCCGGATATTAGAATTGCCCCCACCCTCCTTGCCTTTCGTAAGCTCCTTAAAACCCACCTCTACCATCAGGCATGGGGGAACTGAGATATTCTTTCCCCCTAGGCCTTTACAATTTATACATGGTATGTTTGTTTGTATGTATGTTTTGTTTTACAATAAGGGTTTTTTCATTGTTTTAGTATTGGATTTACATGCTGTTTTGTATTACTGTTGTTAGCCGCCCCAAGTCTACGGAGAGGGGCGGCATACAAATCCAATAAATAAAACAAATAAATAAATAAATTATCATTATACATCTGAATACAGCTGCAAGAATTTGTTACGCCCAAAATTGGAAGGAAGACACCCCATCCACCAGTGTACACATTAAAAATAAAATAATGGAATTGGCAGAAATGAATACTTTGCGTATAAAAGAGAAGTGAGCACTCCACAAAGCCAGGGCTACAAGTGCTGCGATAATGGTGCCAACACATGTCTGCTCAACATGTGGCAAAACATTGTGTGTCCGTAGAGCAGTGTTTCCCAAACTAGGAACTTGAAGATATCTGGACTTCAACTCCAAGAATTCCCCAGCCAGCGTTCGCTGGCTGGGGAATTCTGGGAGTTGAAGTCCAAATATCTTCAAGTTGCCAGGGTTGGGAAACACTGCCGTAGAGGCCTTGCTAGCCACCTGCAAACACATTCAGTCCCAAACCCGTTAGATGTCAAGGTCCTCCCCAAACATGATGGACAAACATCATTACCTCCTTCTGTTCCGCCTCCTCCTCCTCTTCCCCATGGGACTGGTAGTGGGAGGTCTCCTCCGAGTAGTAGATCTTGTTGCTTGTCAGGACGAAATAGTGAGGACTCCAGGTCTGTAACCGAGAAAGGTGGGAGGGGGATGTTGTCAAAGAAAGAGAACCCCAGACCCTAAGAAGAACCCTGCTGAATGGGGCCAAAGATCCACCGAGTCCAGCCTTCTGTGTCCCCCAGTGGCCCACCAATTGTCCATGGGAATCTTGAGCAGAAAGAGAAGGCAAGACGCCCCCTCCTTTCCCTGGACCCCCAACAAGTGGTACCCAAGGGAACCCTGCCTGCTTCAACCAACATAGAGGCGGCACTTGGATATCCATTTCAATAAGGGAGACACAGAAGGGACGAAAAGGAAGGAAGGAAGGAAGGAAGGAAGGAAGGAAGGAAGGACCTAAGAAGAGCCCTGCTGAATGGGGCCAAAGCCCATTGAGTCCAGCATTCTGTGTCGCACAGTGGCCCCCCAATTGTCCATGGGGATCTTGAGCAGAAAGAGAAGGCAAAACCCTCCCTTTCCCTTGACCCCCAACAAATGGGACCCAAGGGAATCCTGCCTGGCTCAACCAACATAGAGGCGGCACTTGGACATCCGAAGAGAAAACAGCAGAGGGGATAAAAGTCTTTTTGGGTGTAAGATCAAGGACAGGTCAGGTACAAATCCATCCCCCACAAGCAGAATCCTAGCTTTTCCGTTAAGAGTAGAAGTTAGAAGTTGGGAACTTGATGACTTCTGGCTGCCAAAGTTCCACCATACACGTACTGCAGATCAGTGTTTCTCAACCTTGGAATTCTGCGAGTTGAAGTCCACCCATCTTCAGGTGGACCAAGGTTGAGAAACGCCGATCTAGAGAATGGCTGACGGAGGAAGTTTGATACTTATTTAATTTATTGAATTCGATTTCTCTGCTTCCCAAACACCAATGGGATATGGAAACATAGAAACATAGAAGACTGATGGCAGAAAAAGACCTCATGGTCCATCTCGTCTGCCCTTATACTATTTTCTGTATTTTATCTTAGGATGGATCTATGTTTATCCCAGGCATGTTTGAATTCAGTTACTGTGTATTTACCAACGTCTGCTGGAAGTTTGTTCCAGGCATCTACTACTCTTTCAGTGAAATAATATTTCTTCACGTTGCTTTTGATCTTTCACCCAACTAACTTCAGATTGTGTCCCCTTGTTCTTGTGTTCACTTTCCTATTAAAAACACTTCCCTCCTGGACCTTATTTAACCCTTTAACATATTTAAATGTTCCGATCATGCCCCCCTACCCCCACCCCCAGGAGCTCACGTGGTCAACGGGATCTTCCAGGTAGAGGATGCCATTCTTGATGGAGTTGCTGATGTCGTTTTCCGAGTAGCTGGCCATGGAGACTTCTTCGTACAGGTTGCCTTCCACCAGCTTCTTGTGCTGAAGTTGGAAGAGGAAATGATAGAATATGAATTAGAATTAAAGCCAGAAACTTACCTATTGGGGATTGTGAGAAGGCAACATACAAAAAAATGAATAATAATAATAATAATAATAATAATAATTATTATTATTATTATTATTATTATTATTAATTAGATTTGTATGCCGCCCCTCTCCGTAGACTCGGGGCGGCTAACAACAATATAAAAAGACAATGTAAACAAATCTAATATTAAAAATAATCTTAAAAACCCCAATTTAAAGAACCACTCATACATACAAGCATACCATGTATAAATTCTATAAGCCTAGGGGGAAGGGAAATTTCAGTTCCCCCATGCTGGACGACAGAGGTGGGTTTTAAGGAGCTTGCGAAAGGCAAGGAGGGTGGGGGCAACTCTGATATCTGGGGGGAGCTGGTTCCAGAGGGTCGGGGCCGCCACAGAGTTACTATTACTATCTGGAACCAACTCCCCCGGAGATTAGAATTGCCCCCACCCTCCCTGTCTTTCGTAAACTACTCAAGACTCATTTATACCGCCAGGGATGGGGGATTTGAGATATTCCTTCCCCCTAGGCCATTACAAGTTATGCATGGTATGCTTATGTGTATGTTTGGTTTTATAATAAGGGTTTTTAGTTGTTTTATTATTGGATTGTCACATGCTGTTTTTATCATTGTTGTTAGCCGCCCCGAGTCTACGGAGAGGGGCGGCATACAAATCCAATAAATTATTATTATTATCATCATCATCATCATCATCATCATCATCATCATTATTATTAATAAAGATATTAACGGCTGCCAGATTAGCACTTGCACAAACGTGGAAGGATAAAAATCCACTCTACAGAGATCATGGTAATTAAGAAAATGTTGGACTGTGCGGAAATGAGGAAGCTTACTACAGAATTGCAGAACGATCAAAGAAAATAATTTTATGCTGTGAAGGAAAAATTGTACATAGGGCTTGAAAGGAAGAAGAGCAACAAAATAATAATAATAACAACAACAACAATAATAACAACAATGGAAGAGTTGGAAGGAACCTAGTTCAACCCTCTGCTTAGGCAGGAAATCCTACACTACTTCAGCCGTAGTATCTCCTTCTCATCATAGAAACATAGAAAACTGACGGCAGAAAAAGACCTCATGGTCCATCTATTCTGCCCTTATACTATTTCCTGTCTTTTATCTTAGGATGGATCTATGTTTATACCAGGCATGTTTCAATTCAGTTCCTGTGGATTTACCAACCACGTCTGCTGGAAGTTTGTTCCAAGGATCTACTACTCTTTCAGTCAAATAATATTTTCTCACGTTGCTTTTGATCTTTCCCCCAACTAACTTCAGATTGTGTCCCCTTGTTCTTGTGTTCACTTTCCTATTAAAAACACTTCCCTCCTGGACCTTATTTAACCCTTTGACATATTTAAATGTTTCGATCACATCACCCCTTTTCCTTCTGTCCTCCAGACTCTACAGATTGAGTCCATGAAGTCTTTCCTGATACGTTTTATGCTTAAGACCTTCCACCATTCTTGTAGCCCGTCTTTGGATCCTTATTTCTTAGTAACTAAAAACCCTTATCCAGTAGTAAATCCACATTTGCTTATACAGTATTTAACATTTAATACTTAATTTATAAGTCTACGTGTAGTTTCTGTTTAATAACCTATCTAAGAGGGACTAGATTCCCAAATTAACCATTCATTTTCGTTCCATTCATTTCATCATAACTTATCTTCCTCTTCGTAGTATAATATTTCTTCACTAATTCTTACTTTCATGCTGTTCCAATGAATTTCATCCTAATACAATTAATAATCATTCAAATTACACATATTAGTACACCTTACAGCAATTACTTTAGTTGTTATCAATCTTTCTTCCAATAACCTAGAGGTATTTTCCAATTTTAAGCTTAATCAATTATGTCAATTTATATCCTGTTAATACATTCCATTCATCTTATTTTTCTTCCTCTTGTTTCATATGAATATTTATGTATTTATTTATTTGATTTATTGTATTTATTTGATTTATTGTATTTGATTTATTGTATTGATTGATTGATTGATTGATTGATTGATTGATTGATTGGATTTAAATACCACCCGTCTCTGAGGACCCGGGGTAGCTTACAATATATAAAAAACAATATGAGCATCTTAATCCAATTAAATTAAAATTAGTTATTCTAAAACCCCCAATAATAATTAAAATCAATCTATAACTAACAGTCTTAATATTTTATTATTTTTATTAATAGTTTCTAATGATTATATTGCTTGCATTAGCTAATTTACAATGCCTATAATAGTACCAAGGGCTACCTTGATGAGGATTTTCTTCTTCAGCTGGGCAGGAGAAGGAAGTTGGTCGGCATTGACGTCCACTGGTTTGGTCAGCAGCATGTCGCCGAAGACCTTCTTGAAGTGGGACGCCATGTTCCTCTGCTGGACGATGCTGCAGTGGTCCTCGATGGAAAGGATGACCGGATACCTGTGGGAAAATTATTATTATTATTATTATTATTATTATTATTATTATTATTTATTAAATTTGTATGCCGCCCCTCTCCGCAGACTCGGGGCAGCTCACAGCAGCAATAGAAAACAATGTACAATACAAATCTAATACTACAAAGTTAAAAACCCATAATTTAAAAAACATGCACACAACGTACCATGCATAAACTGTATAGGCCTGGGGAAGATATCTCAGTTCCCCCATGCCTGATGGCAGAGGTGGGTTTTAAGAAGTTTACGAAAGGCAAGGAGGGTGGGGGCAATCCTAATCTCCGGGGGGAGCTGGTTCCAGAGGGCTGGGGCTGCCACAGAGAAGGCTCTTCCCCTGGGTCCCACCAGACGACATTGTTTTGTCGACGGGACCCGGAGAAGACCCACTCTGTGGGACCTGACTGGTCGCTGGGATTCGTGCGGCAGAAGGCGGTCCCGGAGATATTCTGGTCCGATGCCATGAAGGGCTTTATAGGTCATAACCAACACTTTGAATTGTGACCGGAAACTGATCGGCAACCAATGCAGACTGCGGAGTGTTGGTGTGACATGGGCATATTTAGGGAAGCCCATAGTTGCTCTCGCAGCTGCATTCTGCATGATCTAAAGTTTCCGAACACTCTTCAAAGGTAGCCCCATGTAGAGAGCATTACAGTAGTCGAACCTCGAGGTGATGAGGGCATGAGTGACTGTGAGCAATGACTCCCGGTCCAAATAGGGCCGCAACTGGTGCACCAGGAGAACCTGGGCAAACGCCCCCCTCGCCACAGCTGAAAAGGGACGAACGAAAGAAGACTGAGGCCTGAGTTTCCTCCAAGTTTATTTATTTAGTTGATTCGGCCTCTATGCCTCCCAATCCCAATGGGACTCAGGGTGGCTATAAAGTTCCAGTTTATTAGAGATGTTGCATTGGCACATCCGGGAAAACCCGGATCTGAAATCTCCCAGGTTCTCCCCACCCAAATTGTAAAACCAAGCCCCTCCCCCACATGTCCGTCACATCGTAAACCAATCCTGGATATTCCTGGAGGCATTTGTAATATGGCAAAGGATTTAGCTTTATCAGGTAAGGAAAAAAAGGGGAGGAGGAGGAAAAATAGGAGTTAGAGGAGAAATAGAAAGAAAAAAAGAAGAGAAGGTGGAGATGAAAAAGAGAAGAAGGAGAGATGGAGGAGAAATAGGAGTTAGAGGAGAAATAAAAGGAAAAAAGAGGGTGAAAAGGAGAAGGAGGAGATGGAGAAGAGGAAAAGGAAAAGAAGGGGGGAAGAGGAGAAATTGAAGGAAAAAATAAGAGAAGGAGGAGAAAAAAGAGGAGAAGGAGATGAAGAGGAGGAGAAGGGAAAGGGGGAAAAGGGGAGGGGGAGGAGAAATAAGAGTTACAGGAGAAATAGAAGAAAAGAAGGATGAAAAAGAGAAGGGGAGGTGGAGATGGAGAGAAAGAAAAGAAGGGGAGAAGGGGAGGAGGAGAAATAAAAGTTAGAGGACAAATGGAAAGAAGAAGAAGAGGAAGAGGAGGAGGAAAAAGAAAAGAAGGGGGAGGAGATGAAGAAGAGGAAGAGGAGGACAGGGGCAGGAGGATGAGGAAGCAGGACTCAAGGGCGCATAAAGGCAGCAATGGGGCTTACTCGGAGGTGGTGAAGGCGTGCTCTTTGATGGTGTGCAACACATCCAGGAACTTGATCTTGGAGGTCAGCGTGTGGCCGTGGTAGATGATGGGCAGGTCGTCAGGGCCATCCCAGCAATCCACTGAAGCGGAGAAGGTCAAAGTTTTGAATTTTTCTTAAAATTAGAATTCCAGCTTTTTTCAACCTATCCCATGAATCAGGCTGCCTCCACTGGGCACCTTCTGGCCGTGTCGTGATTCAAATACTCCCCAAAACCCCTAGTCCTCACATTGTGTATGTGAGAGAGGGTTGTCTATGTGTGTGTGTGTGTGAATTTCTCTCCCTGGGAATTCCAATCTTTGCACGCTTCTTGAAGGTGCCCAGTTGAGGAAGCACACACTTCTAGCCTTCCATCATTTGTGCCAAGATGCAGCACCACATCAACGTTATTACCTTTACTCACAGCCTTGACAATGTTTGTAATCTGTCTCCTGTCCCTGCTGGCAGTGGCCCCTGGGAGACACCTCACCAGCATCACCACATCCTTACTCTGTCCCAAATCAACACCTCTAACAGTCGAGTCACCCACAAGAAAATGTGTCCTCTTTTTATTTCTACTAACTGCACTTGATGGTTTAGTGACACTATGCACTTCACTTACAACAACTTCCCCTTTGAACATCCCCTCATTCTTTGCCTGAGGGGCCTTGCTAATATCTACAACATCCTTACTATTTAAATCCGCAAGAACATTATAGGCATTCGATACAGAGAGACCAAAATTGCTATGTCTTTGCTCGACTGCACGTAATCTTCCTGAACCGACAGTTGTCCACACAGCCCTCCTCCTCGGGGGGCGCTGTGGAAGTGGAGGCTGGACACATGGCTGCATTACAGCACGTGGCTGGGACAATCTTTCCACTTCTGCCTGCAAGCTACAAACTAAAGACTGCAATCTAGAGATCTCGCCATATAAACTAGATGCCCTAATGCTATTGCTGTTGCTAAATACCCAGACAAGATAATGTTTATTAAGTACTAAGAAATGTAATTAATTTTAAAACTCAGCTTACGTTCAATGCATCGGCAGCCCATCCGAAGGCAGCGGGCATAGGCTTCGAGGGAGGACTCACTGGAGAACTGGTCCCCCGTGAGATACCTGCAAAGAAGAGAAGCAAATGGCGTGGAAGTTGCTACAAAGGCCATGTGTGGTTGTGAAAGGCTGTGGGGTGAATTTGGGGATGCATGGGACGTGAGCTCCAAGTCCACAATTTCTCCAGAGTTTTTTTTTTAGAATAATTAGTTAATTAATTGGATTTTTTTAGACATTTATATTATATACTGTTTCTTTTTATATGTTGTAAGTGGCCCTGAGTTTTCGGAGAGGAGCAGCATATAAATCCAATTAATAAAAATAAATAATAAATAAATTTATTTTATTTATTTATTTCTGTCTCTCTTTCTTTCTTTCTTTCTTTCCTTCTTTCTTTCTTTCTTAGATGAATTTACAGGAGAGGCTCCTGATGTTCTTCTGAGGTTGGGGGTTGTTTTTCTTATTTTTTGTTTTTTCAGGGAGAAGTGGGTTTTCGCTTCAATTAAGCAGTAAGCAATAAACAATTGATTTAAATATTTATTTATTTACTTATGGGATTTCTATGCCGTCCCTCTCCGAGAACTCAGGGCAGCTCACAACATATAAAATATACAACACAAAATATCTTAATCCATTTAACTAATTAAAAATCTAAAAAAAACCCAGAAACCATAAAAAAACAATATAATTAACAGATGATTTATTTATTTATTTATTTATTTATTTATTTATTTATTTATTTATTTATTTATTTATTAGTTGGACTTGTATGCCGCCCCTCTCCGAAGACTCGGGGCGGCATACAATGATGTTACTTGTGGAAAATAAATTAAAAACATATTAGAGATTAGGCAGGATTGGACAGATTCATGGATGCCAAGTGTATCATAGGTGGTTATTGAAACATTTGTCCAAGTGCCGCCTCTATGTTGGTTGAGGCAGGCAGGGCTCCCTTGGGTCCCATTTGTTGGGGGTCAAGGGAAAGGGAGGGTCTTGCCTTCTCTTTCTGCTCAAGATCCCCATGGACAATTGGTGGGCCAGTGTGTGACACAGAATACTGGACTCGAAGGTCTCTGGCATGATTCATCATAGCTCTTCTTAGGTTCTTACGTTCTCATGCAGTCCCCGAACACTCTTCAGAGGAGCCAACCCAATCGTTATGGACAGAGTCCTAACAAACTTCAACTCCCAGAGTTCCTCAGGCTGGCTGAGGAATTCTGGGAGTGGAAGTTCACAAGCCATAAAGTTGCCAAGTTTGTAGATCTCGACTCTGGCTCCTTTTTTTACTAATACTTGGCGTCATAGCCAACAGAGGCCTGGTGGGATGCAGCGGATGGTCCGATCCAGCCTGACCTCAGTTGCCTCCTTCCCGTGCTCAATCCATCCAGAGTTGACCCAAGAATCCGAGGGACCCTTACGTGTTATGAGAAGACGAGATCCAGTACTGCGACAAGGGGGAATTCATCTCTTCAGGGACCACTTGCTCACCCTTGGAATCCATCAGCGAGTTTTCTTTGGAGAACAAGAACATCAGGAACTACGCAAAGAGGGGAAAGCAAATATATATATATATTTTTACAGAATAACCAAGTTGGAAGGGACTTCGGAGGTCATCTAGTCTAACCCCCTGCTCTAGCACAGGGGTAGGCAAAGTTGGCTCTTCTATGACATGTGGACTTAACCAGATCCGCCACCTCCCCTCTGCCCCCGGACACTCACTTCCTCCAACTGGAAGACGGGCTCCATCACGTCCACAAAACGATCCTGCAGGTAGCTGCACATCAACCTGCGCACCTTGCCAATGTCACTCGCCCAGGCTTCCTGCAGGGGAAAGGGAGAGAGGGAAGAGTTACCAGGGAGGTGAGAGCTGGGTTTGAATTGAGAGAGGGCATAGGAAGGACAGGTCGAAGGAAATCAGTTCGATATGCATAAAGTTTATCAAAAGCAGTGCGCCAGGGGAAGACGTGAAAGACCAGGTTAGAAAGAGAACACAATAGAGAAAATTTAAATAGCGGCTAGGAGAGAAATTGATGGTGGTGAAATGGGATTTCCCAGCCTTCCTTCCTTTCTTTCTTTCTTTCTTTCTTTCTTTCTTTCCTTCCTTCCTTCCTTCCTTCCTTCCTTCCTTCCTTCCTTCCTTCTATACTCTGTTTTTCGGTTTAGGATTCCAACACTGATTATAAGCTCAGTGTGGAATGCTAATGTCTTATGGTCTAAAAAATACAGTATTTACTGTATTTATGTATATGTTGAATTTAATTACCACCCATCTCATTGGGCATCTAACAAAAACATTGAAAGCCAGAAGATTGGCGGCAGAAAAAGACCTCATGGTCCATCTAGTCTGCCCTTATACTATTTCCTGTATTTTATCTTAGGATGGATCTATGTTTATCCCAGGCATGTTTAAAATCAGTGACTGTGGATTTACCAACCAAGTCTGCTGGAAGTTTGTTCCAAGCATCTACCACTCTTTTGGTCAAATAATATTTTTTCACATTGCTTCTGATCTTTCACCTAACTAACCTCAGATTGTACCCCCTTATTCTTGTGTTCACTTCCTAATTAAAAACACTTCCTTCCTGGACCTTATTTAACCCTTTAACATATTTAAATGTTTCGATCATGCCCCCACTTTCCCTTCTGCCCTCCAGACTCTACAGATTGAGTTCATCAAGTCTTTCCTGATACGTTTGATGCTTCAGACCTTCCACCATTTTTGTAGCCTGTTTTTGGACCCGTTCAATTTTATCAATACCTCCCCCAGGCTTATATAGATTTATGTATGATATGCCTATGTTGTATGGTTTTAAATTATGGGTTTTTTAGATATTTTTTTTAAATATTAGATTTGTTACATTGTCATATTGTTATTATTATTGTTGTGAGCCACCCCGAGTCTGCAGAGAGGGGCGGCATACAAATCTAATTTATTATTATTATTATTATTGTTGTTGTTGTTGTTGTTGTTGTTGTAGTTGAGGTCTCCAGAACTGAACACAGAACTGAACAAAACATCATAAAAGTACACAACAGGGAAAACATTAGCTATTTCATTAACATTGGGGGGGGGGGAGTTAGTTCATTATCTCTGCTGGTTTTCACAAAAGCAAACCTATTTCCTTCAGAAAAATACCTTTTGGTCGTATTGTAAGAATTTCTGGAAGTCATATAAGGTGATTCGGCAGAGTTCCAGCCGATCCATGTTCCTGAAAAGGAAGCAGGGGAGAAGAAAGCGTTTGAGTAGCCGTGCCACCTACCCAAGGCCACGGCCACAGCACTTTCTCAAGGGTGGGGCCCGCCGTGGCCTCTTAGCTCAATTGTTTCCTCGCACGTTTCCTTACCAAACTAGGTAATTTCATCAGTGTTACAAGAGAAGGAGGGGGGGAAGGACTGTGGGGTTCTTGGCACTCTCTGAGTTGTTATTTCGTAGATGTTTCACTACCAAACTGTATAACATCATCAGTGTTAAGGAGTGTGCAGTTACAGGGGGTGGACAAAGAAATGGAAACAGCTGACTTTTTGGCATCATAATGTTTGAACATGTTCAAATCAATCAAAACTTGACATATTTTAATGTTTTTTTAAAAAAATCTGTTATTTGATATGTTTTTTTAAACTACCTCTTTTTTTTTAACAGAAATTTAAGGAAATGGGTTATAACCTTCTAGAAATGGCAGACCTCTCAGACTTTCAAAGAGGCCAAATTGTTGGTGCTCGAATGTCAGGCACTCGTGTCACAGAAAATGCCCAAATGTTTGGCGTTTCAAGAGGTCGTGTCTCAAAAGTCATGACTGCTTTTGAAAGAGGCAGGAAAATGTCCTCAGCCAAGCACAGGTCTGGTCGAAAGTTTGAAGTTGTCTGAGAAAGGCCGTTCGGACTCTAAAGCAAATGGTTAGAGTGGATCGCAAGACCACAGCTCCTAAAATCACTGCAGAGCTCAATAGACACGTACAGAACCCAGTTTCCACAAAAACTGTTCGGAGGGAGCTTCACAAATCTGGATTCCACGGAAGAGCTGCAAGGGGTTTCCCGGTCCAAGTAGGGCCACAATTGGTGCACCAGGCGAACCTGGGCAAACGCCCCCCTCGCCACAGCTGAAAGATGGTTCTCTAATGTAAGCTGTGGATCGAGGAGCATGCCCTAGTTGTGGACCTTCTCTGAGGGGGGGTCAATAGTTCTCCCCCCAGGGTAATGGATGGACAGATGGAGTTGTCCTTGGGAGGCAAGACCCACAGCCACTCCGTCTTGTCTGGTTGAGTTTGAGTCTGTTGACACCCATCCAGACCCCAACAGCCTCCAGGCACCAGCACATCACTTCCACTGCTTCGTTGACTGGACATAGGGTGGAGATGTACAGCTGGGTATCATCAGCGTACTGATGATACCTCACCCCATGCCCTTGGATGATCTTGCTCAACGTGCCGCACTTGAGCCACACCTGCCATTGGTTCGCCATTACGGGGCTAGGCCCATGAGGAGACAGGGAAACCGAGGCAGGCTTCCTACTTACCGTAAAGGGAAGGAGAATTCCAGTTGTTCGATGATCTGAAAAACAAAGAGGCAACACAGAGATGAGCAATGTTTGTTTAGAGCCCCCCAGTTTTAATCGCTCGCAAGCAGTGTTCCCTCTAATTTTTTGGGGGGGGGGGCGGAAAAGTATAGTGTCTGAGTGGCAGTCCCTTCGGGCCTGGGCGGCACTTTTTCCCTCTCACTCTTTCCCTCTCGGTTTCTGGGCAGGTTTGAAAAACTCTGAGTTGATGATGATTTTTAAGTGAGCCATTGCTCACTGCTCAGCTTAGAGGGAATTATGCTCGCAAGGCAGGGACCAGTTTTAAGAAAAGGTATTTTTAAGCGGCATGGCTGTTCCCTGGGAATTCCCTTCTGTGGTGTCAAACTGTTAGGGTTAGTTCTCAGCTTACAACTATTCATTTAGTGACGGTTTGAAATTACAACGGCCCTGGAAAAAAGTGGCTTACGATGGGTTTTCACACTTACAACAAGCCAAGTCAAAGGGGAAGCTGGTTTGCTTAGTGACCAAACGATTCGCTTAATAACTCTGGCAAGGAAGATCGTAAAATGGAGCAAAACTCCCTTTACAAATGTCTCACTTAGCAATGGGAATTTTGGGGGTCAGTTGTGGTTGTGAGTCAAGAACTTCTGTGGTCACTTAATGAACTGTTGTAAGTTGGGGACTCTGTGTATCAGACTGCTCCTCCTGAGTTTCAGCTCTTGCTGAACAACACAACATGCCCTCCTGCAATGGAGGTAGGCTTTCTTTCCTTCTTTCTTTCTTTCGTTCTTTCTTTCCTGTCTCTTTCTTTCGTTCCTTCCTTCCTCTCTCTCTCTTTCCTTTCTTTCTTTTCTCTGTCTCTTTCTTTCCTTCTTTCGTTCCTTCCTTCCTCTCTCTCTCTTTCCTTTCTTTCTTTCCTGTCTCTTTCTTTCCTTCTTTCCTTCCTCTCTCTCTCTCTCTTTCCTTTCTTTCTTTCCTCTGTCTCTTTCTTTCCTTCTTTCCTTCCTCTCTCTCTCTCTCTTTCCTTTCTTTCTTTCCTGTCTCTTTCTTTCCTTCTTTCCTTCCTTCCTTCCTTCCTCTCTCTCTCTCTCTTTCCTTCCTTCCTTTCCTCTGTCTCTTTCTTTCCTTCTTTCCTTCCTCTGTCTCTCTCTTTCCTTTCTTTCTTTCCTCTGCCTCTTTCTTTCCTTTCCTTCCTCTCTCTCTCTCTCTTTCCTTTCTTTCTTTCTTTCTTTCTTTACTCTGTCTCTTTCTTTCCTTCTTTCCTTCCTTCCTTCCTCTCTCTCTCTTTCCTTTCTTTCTTTCTTTCTTTTCTCTGTCTGTTTCTTTCCTTCTTTCCTTCCTTCCTTCCTTCCTCTCTCTCTCTCTCATTTTCCTTTCTTTCTTTCTTTCCTCTGTCTGTTTCTTTCCTTCCTTCCTTCCTTCCTTCCTTCCTTCCTTCCTTCCTTCCTTCCTTCCTTCCTCTCTCTCTCTCTTTCTTTCTCTCTCTCTGTCTTTCTTATTTGGATATCTGGCCATCCTTCTCCATAGACTCAGGGAGGCTTACAAAAAAGAACATGTGAGAAACTCAAATATTAAAACTAATCAAGAACTAATCTAAAAACCAAAAGCAAAATCTTGAGATTTGGGTGAGAGAGAGACTTTGCCGATTGTTTTTGCTTCCATGCATGTGAGGAGGCAGAAAAATTGCCAAAATCGCTCTCGCGCGCATCCCCTTGCAATATTTCAGTGCGTTTTTGCTTTGCGTGCATGCCCAGAAGCAAAAACATGCTGGGGGCACACGCGGATGAAAGACAACCGGAGCAGCACACGCAATGCACTGGTAGAGGCCGTAGCAGCAACCTGGCCCTCAATGGAGGCTAAAAGCTCTTACCGTTTTCTGCGCATCGAACATCAGATTCTTGTAGAACTGCGTAAAGTGGCTGAAGCTGATATCGCCACGAACCTCCAGCTCCTGCTCGGGGAGCCCAGAAGAGAAAAGAAAAGTGACATAGTGGTTAGAGTGCAACATTGCAGGCTGACTCTGCCCACTGCCAGGAGTTCAATCCCGACCGGCTCAAAGTTGAATCAGCCTTCCGTCCTTCGATAAAATGAGGACCCAGATTGTTGAGGGCAAAAGGCTGACTCTGTAAACCGCTTAGAGAGGCTCACAAAGCACTGGGAAGCGGTATATAAGTCTAAATGCCATTGCTCTCTGCTTACCACAAGTTTATCTCGAAGGAAACGCATGTTCGGCACCCGGTAGTTGACCTGAGGGAGCATGGCCTTCAGATCTTTGGGGCTGATGCTGGAAGAGAGAGAGACATCAGATGTGCCTTCACACCCACACAAAGACTCTCACACCTCCACCTGTGTCACTTATTTCCTCCCTTCTCTCTCAGAGCTAAGGAAGGGGGTGGCCCACAGTGACAGACACCTCTCTTCGTAGCGGAGGCAGGATTTGAACACAGGTCTTGTCCCCATCCAACAGCTACCCATTGCATTACGTCACACGAAGAAAATTAAACTTTTGGGGGGGGGTTTTAAAGGGTGAACCCCACAACGCTGAACCTTCAGGTTTTATTTTAATTCGATCCCCCCCCCCCTCTTGTCAGTGTCTCTCAATCTCTGGAACTTTTAATAGGGCTGGACTTCAATTCCCAGAATTCCCCAGCCAGCATAATTTGAAGTTGCCATGAAAAAGAAATAACTCAGTGATCACTCTGCACACCCCTTAACAAAGAGTACGGAGGCTTTTGTGTAGGAACTGTTGCTTCTCCATTCCCATTCATTTTTCTTGAGTAGGTCATGTTTATTTAATTTATTATTAATTTAATTTATAGAATTTGAACGGGTCCAAAGACGGGGTACAAGAATGGTGGAAGGTCTTAAGCCTAAAACTTATCAGGAAAGACTTCATGAACTCAATCTGTATAGTCTGGAGGACAGAAGGGAAAGGGGGGACATGATTGAAACATTTAAATATGTTAAAATAAGGTCCAGGAGGGAAGTGTTTTTAATAGGAAAGTGAACACAAGAACAAGGGGGCACAATCTGAAGTTAGTTGGGGGAAAGATTAGAAGTAATGTGAGAAAATATTATTTACTGAAAGAGTAGTAGATGCTTGGAACGAACCTCCAGCAGACGTGGTTGGTAAATCCACAGTAACTGAATTTAAACATGCCTGGGATAAACATATATCCATTGTAAGATAAAATACAGGAAATAGTATAAGGGCAGACTAGATGGACCAGGAGGGCCTTTTTCTGGCGTTGATCTTCTATGTTTCTAAATACTTAGAATTATAAATGAAAGCAATGCAACAGTTTTATTGACTTTATATAGAAACATAAAAACATAGGAACATAGAAGATTGACAGCAGAAAAAGACCTCAAGGTCCATCTAGTCTGCCCTTATACTATTTCCTTTATTTTATCTTAGGATGGATCTATGTTTATGCCAGGCATGTTTCACATTACTTCTAATCTTTCCCCCAACTAACCTCAGATTGTGTCCCCTTGTTCTTGTGTTCACTTTCCTATTAAAAACACTTCTCTCCTGAACCTTATTTAACCCTTTCACATATTTAAATGTTTCGATCATGTCCCCCTTTCCCTTCCGTCCTCCATGAAGTCTTTCCTGATATGTTTTATGCTTAAGACCTTCCACCATTCTTGTAGCCCGTCTTTGGACCCGTTCAATTTTGTCAATATCTTTTTGTAGGTAACTTCTCCAGAACTGGACATAGTATTCTTCCAAATGTTCTCTCACCATCTCTCTATACACCAGAATTGAAAACAGTATCCCTAATGTGGTCTCACCAGGGCTCTATACAGCGGGATCACAATCTCCTTCTTCCTGCTTGTTCTACCTCTAGCTATGCCGCCAAGCATTCGACTCTCTTTCCCTACCACCTGACTGCACTGTTCACCCATTTGGAGACTGTCAGAAATCACCACCCCTCAATCCTTTTCTTCTGAAGTTTTTGCTAACACAGAACTGCCAATAACACAGAACTGCCAATAATATACAATTTAAAGAGAGTACATAATCTATGGTATCCATTTAATCTTTCTATAAGCTAATTTTGTATTGTACATTTGTCTTAAAACAAACAAGACACCTTACACGAGAAAAGAAGGAAACAAAGAAAGAAAACGAAAAACATATAAGAATATCAAGCAAACACACACACACACACACACACACCTTGCTGTCTGTTTTGACAGCTAATCCACTTTACCATTTGTATTATTTTACCATGTTCGGTACTAACGGTTTTCATTAGTCTTTATGTGAAGCCTTTTTTGTGTGTATTGTTATTCATAATTTCTACAATAGCCATCCTATCTACGAGACCGCCTTCTGCCGCACGAATCCCAGTGACCGGTTAGGTCCCACAGAGTGGGCCTTCTCCGGGTCCCGTCAACAAAACAATGTCGCTTGGTGGGGCCCAGGGGAAGAGCCTTCTCTGTGGTGGCCCCGGCCCTCTTGAATCAACTCCCCACAGAGATTAGAATTGCCCCCACGCTCCTTGCATTTCAAAAGCTCCTTAAAACCCACCTCTGCCGTCAGGCATGGGGGAACTGAGATATTCTTTCCCCCTAGGCTTCTACAATTTATGTATGGTATGTTTGTTTGTATGGATGTTTAGTTTTATAATAAGGGTTTTTTAAAGTTGTTTTTAGTATTGGATTTACATGATGTTTTTTATTACTGTTGTTAGCCGCCCCGAGTCTACGGAGAGGGGCAGCATACAAATCAAATCAAATCAAATCAAATCAAATCAATAAATAAATTAATATTTTTGTAACTGTTTAACGTAATACAGTATTCCTTTATACAGCTTTATTCTGTTTCTTTTTTTCTACCCAGTTATAAAATTCCTTCCATATTACATAATACTTTGATTCGTCCTTATTTTTCAGTTCTTGTATCATTTTATCTAGTTCTGCACAATGATAAAGTTTTGGGAATCTAAAGGGGCAACCAGACATTGCTGAATCTGTAGATTTTATTTTAATTTTTCACTATCCCAATTTCTGCAACTTTAAGAGGCGTGGGTTTCGACTCCCAGAATTCCCCAGCCAGACCCTTGAATAAGACCTCCCCCACTTTGGTTCTTTTATTTTTTTTTTATTTTGATTTATTAATGAAAATTATATGCCATGGGGCAACTCTAATTGAATTGCAACCCATTGGAAACAAGACAAAACAAGACAAAACCTGGGGCTGAACTTGATGACCTGCAAGGCCCCTTTCAACTCTAATAATAAATAAGTCAATAAAATTTAAAATAATTAATGCTAATATCTGTGGAACCCAAGCTGTTGTTCTCATTTAAAGGCAGCAGGGGGCAGCAGGAGACATCCCATCACCCCATCCCAAAATCTAGAGCAGAGGTCTTCAAAGTTGGCACAACTTTTAAGACTTGTGGACATCAACAGCATAGCTGGCCAGAAAATTCTGGGAGTTGAAGTCCACAAGTCTTAAAAGTTGCCAAGTTTGGGGACTCCCCTGATCTGGAATCTCCTGCTTCTCCCCACTCCCAGTTTGGGATAAGTCCTCAAACTTATCCCAAGGATCTTTAAGGAGTTGGGCGGCATACAATTTTAATTAATTGATTGATTGATTGATTGATTGATTGATTAATTGGTTGATTGGTTGATTGATTGATTGATTGATTGATTGATTGATTGATTGATTGATTGAGTGAGTGAGTGAGTGAGTGAGTAAGTAAGTAAGTAAACTGATTTTTGCAGATTATAAACTGGGTGCCTTCTCGTGCAAAAAGACCGCTAATGTTGCTTCAGCCTACAGGTAAAGTTTTGCACTTTGGAGAGATATTAACTTAAATGCTAAACTAACCAACATGTCATTCACACTAACATTAAACATAAAAGGTCCAATTCTGGTGGAATGCTGATTATCAATATCAAATTATCAAAAAAATAATTCCACCGACCCACCCACAGAAATTTTAGTTTATTCAAAGTAGATTAACATGCAAAACACCAAAATATTTATTTTTTAAAAAAAAAACAGAAGCAGAAGCAATATCTGGCGAAGGGACTTACGCTTGCCCGAGATTTCGGCAATTTCAGCATTTATTTATTTATTTTATTTATTGGATTTGTATGCCGCCCCTCTCCGTAGACTCGGGGCGGAAGCACTCTATTGAATTCCGGCATGCTTGAGTGTGTGCAGAAGCATTCTATGGAAGCATCCTGGTCTTCCATAACACCTGGGCAGTGTCACAGGCTGATAGCTTCCATGCCATGCCGCACCAAGGCAGTAATTGCTCCCAAAAAGGCTCAAACCAAGTCCCGAGTACATACGCACGCCTATACTTTTAAGAGGTCCGATATTGTTCTGTGTACAATACTTGTTTCATTGATCGCATGCAATATTCTAATTTTCTGAGATGGGGGATTTGGGGTTTTCATGAGCTGTACCCCATCATCATCACAATTATGACAAATCACAGCTTGAACTATCTTGCCTTGCATGTTATGAGCCTCTCTCATATATTACATTTCACCTTTTAAGTTGCATTACTGAAATAAATGAACATTTGCATGATAGTCTAATTTTTCGAGTTTCACCTGTAATTGACAAATACACTGAATGTCTTTTATATAAATATGTATTTACATTTTTATTTACAAGGGGGCACAATCTAAGGTTAGTTGGGGGACAGATCAGAAGCAACATGAGAAAATATTATTTTACTGAAAGAGTAGTAGATGCTTGGAACAAACTTCCAGCAGACGTGGTCGGTAAATCCACAGTCACTGAATTGAAACATGCCTGGGATAAACATAGATCCATCCTAAGATAAATACAGGAATAGTATAAGGGCAGACTAGATGGACCAGGAGGGCCTTTTTCTGGCGTTGATCTTCTATGTTTCTAAATACTTAGAATTATAAATGAGAGCACAATTATAGATGTAAATGTAAATTATAGATGTAAATGTTTGTATATATGTGTATACATATACATTTAATTCCATATATGTAAATATACAGATTATCTAATGTAAATATATAGATTTTTATGTGTTTGTACATTTGATTATTTGTATGTTTGTCTGTTTTTTTTCTTTTATAAAGATTAATAAAGATTATTTTAAAATAAAATAAAATAAATAAAATAAAATTCATTATTCAACAAGAATTTCCTTTTTTTTTTAAAAAAGGTTAGTGTTTATGGGTTGTTAGTTGGGGGTTTTCTTCTTTTCCCCCCTACTTTATTTTGCATTTTAACTTTGGAAATAAAATGAAAATGTTTGAAATGATTTAAAAAAAAAGAAACTTAAGAGCTAAACTGCAAGATGGGACGTGCCAGGTATTTGTGTGTGTGTGTGTGTGTTCCCAGGGTGCCCTGCCAGATCCCCTCCCTGCCTGTCTCAGGACCAAGGATCTGTTTTCGCTTTGAAAAAAAAGCTGGATCCCTTTCAGACAAGGGAGGGAGGGGAAGGAAGGAGGAGCCGCGTGGCCGCAGGTATGCCTACCTGAGACTTTTCATGCCCAGGCACTTCAGGTCAAGCCGGGTGAGGCTCCTTCCTGCATAACAACCTTGTTTGCGCAAACCCATCTGTCCCAGGACGGCAGCCCGGGAGGCGGTTGGCACACTCGCTGGGTCTGTCTGGGGAGGGGGAGGATGCGGGAACTCCTTCAACCTGGCACCCTCTGGATCGGCTGGGGCGGCCCCCCCCTCCACATTGCCCCAGTGAAAGGGAGGGCTTTGCAGCACAATGTTTTGGGATTATCTCTGTCTGTCTGTCATCTATCTATCTATCTATCTATCTATCTATCTATCTATCTATCTATCACTCCCTCTCTCATCTATCTTATCTCTCTCACTCTCTTTCCCTCTCTCTCTCTCTCTCTATCTACATATCTATATATCTATCTATATATCTATATATGTATATCTATATCTATCTATCTATATCTATATCTATATCTATATCTATCTATCTATCTATCTATCTATCTATCTATCTATCTATCTATATATATATATATCTTCCATCTATCTCTCCAATCCCTATCTATTTATCTATCTGTCTGTCTGTCCGTCCGTCCGTCTATCTATCCTATCTCTCTCTATATATATATATTTATCTATCTTCCATCCATCCATCTATCTCTCTCCCATCTCCATCCATCCATCCATCTATCCTATCTCTATTTCTATCTCTCTCTATATATTTATCTATCTTCCATTCCATCTCCCATCTCCACCCACCCACCCACCCATCTATCTACCCATCTATCTACCCATCTATCTATCACTCCCTCTCTCATCTTATATATATATATATATATCTTCCATCCATCCATCTATCTCCCCAATCCCTATCTCTCTCTCTCTCTCTCTCTCTCTATCTATCTATCTATCTATCTATCTTCCATCCATCTATCTCTCCCATCCCTCCCTCCCTCCCTCCCTATATCTATATCTTCCATCCATCCATCTCTATTTCTCCTATCCATGTCTCTGTCTGTCTGTCTGTCTGTCTGTCTGTCTGTCTGTCTGTCTATTAATTGGATTTGTATGCCGCCCCCTCCAAGGACTTGGGGTGGCTCACAACATACATAAAAAAAACCATAGCAATACATCTGATCCAAGCAATATAATTAAAAACCTTAAAAATACTAAAACACTTGAAAAAAACATTCATTATCACTCACTCAATCAAACACAGCAAAACATATCTTCCATCCATCCATCATCTCTCTCTTTCCCATCCATTATCTCTCTCTCTCTCTCTCTCTCTTCCATCCATCCATCCATCCATCCATCCATCCATCCATCCATCCATCATATCTATCTATGTATCTTCCCCCCATTCAACGCTCAGTTACAAACATTCTCTGGTTGCATAACACACCTAAAGAACAGCTACGGCCCTTGGGCTCAACCTCCTGAGTTTAGGGACCCACACCCAGAGATCTTATTGCTTTGTGAATTGCACTGCCAAAGGGATGTTTGTAACGTGACATTCCTGATGCCGGGCCAAGTGAATTCCAACTGGGAGGAAGGCCTTCTACCTGGATCGAATAATCAAATTCTTTAATAGAATAATTCTCCTGGGTAGAAGGCTATCAGGAGCCCAAGAGAGGGGCTTTGCTGGAGAAGATCCCAGAAAGCTAATCCTGACTTCTTCTTTTTCCCTTTGCCTTGAATGAATCCCTTTGACCAGGGGGTTAAAACAAGCAATGGATTAAAAGAGATTAAATTGGGTTAAATATTAACCCTCTGGGAAACTGAAAAGTGGACTCGTGACTTTGCTTTTTTGCCAAGTCACCTTGGTGGAGGGAAGCAGAGTTCCCCTTTCGTTTGAATGTGTGACTCTGTGCTCTACTTTTGGCTGAAAAAATAAAAATTTCCCGGACGCTCGTTTCTTCCTTGCCCAGCTCCACATTACTCCCTATCTCCACACCCATTTCCTCTTCCTCTTCCCTTTCCTGCCCCACATCCTGCTTCTGGCTTCTGGGAGGGGTGTGTGTGATGCCCAGTCAATGCCCCCAGCTTCCTGATATGTGATCCCGCTGTGTAGAGCACTGGTGAGACCCCATTTGGAATAATACTGTGCTCAGTTCTGGAGACCTCACCTACAAAAAGACATGGATCAAATTGAATGGGTCCAAAGATCGGCTACAAGAAGGGTGGAAGGTCTGAAGCATAAAACGTATGAGGAAAGACTTCATGAACTCAATCTGTAGAGTCTGGCGGACAGAAGGGAAAGGGGGGACAGGATCGAAACATTGAAATATGTGAAAGGGTTAAATAAAGTCCAGGAGGGGGAAGTGTTTTCAATAGGAAAGTGAACACAAGAACAAGGGGACACAATATGAGGTTAGTTGGGGGAAAGATCAGAAGCAACGTGAGAAAATATTATTTGACTGAAAGAGTAGTCGATGCTTGGAACAAACTTCCAGCAGACGTGGTTGGTAAATCCACAGGAACTGAATTTAAACCTGCCTGGGATAAACATAGATCCATCCTAAGATAAAATACAGGAAATAGTACAAGGGCAGGCGAGATGGACCAGGAAGTCTTTTTCTGCCGTCAATCTTCTATGTTTCTACAATATCTTGGGGGTTTTCCCTATTTCATTCCAAAGTCTTTGATTTGGAGCAGGGCTGTCTAACCTTGGCACCTTTTAAGACCTGTGGACTTCAACTCCTAGAAATTCATGAGTCAGGAATTGTGGACTTGAAGAAGGATTTGAGGGGTGTGTGTGTTAAATTTAGAGTCTCTGTACTGAAAGAAACAATAGAAGAGAATATCTGCCCCCACCCTACTGGCCTTCCGAAAAGACCTACCTCTTCCAGCAAGCCTAGGACAAGCATGGTTCTTCTTAACGCTTTTAACTGTTTGGTTGTTGATTTTACACTTTTGATACTGTTTTTAGGTGACTTTATGTTATGTTTTATTTGTGTTTGGCTCCGAGACGCCCAGAGTCCTTTTGGAAGGTATAAAAGTCCAAAAAATGAAATGAAATGAAATGAATTAAATTATTAAATGAAATAAAATAAAATGAAATAAAATGAAATAAAATGAAATAAAATGAAATAAATTAAAAAATTAAATTAAATTAAATTAAATTAAATGTAAATAAAGCTCTGCGTCGGAGGTGCTGAAGATGCAACCACTCCTACCTCCTCCTCCCGCTGTAGCCTGTGCTTTGGCCCTGCTACTGCAAGGAGGGGCTACAGGGGCGCTGCTGCTGTTGTTGGTGCCGACGCTGCCACTCCTCCTCCTGTTAGGCGGCTGCTGCTGCTGAGCATGATTGTTCTGCTGGACACAAGACGGAGGAAGAGGCTGCCCTGCTGCAGAAGCGGGTGGGATTGAAGGGGGGACCTCCTGGCTGGCCCTTGCAGAATCCTTGGGTTCCACGGAACCCTGGTTGAAAAACACTGGTTTATATAGCAGATTACGTATATTTTTGTGTGCCTGTGTGTAATATGTATGTACACATATGACATACAGTATATACACAGAATTAAATAGTATGCACTGGCTGCCGATCAGTTTCCGGTCACAATTCAAAGTTTTGGTTATGACCTATAAAGCCCTACATGGCATTGGACCAGAATACCTTCAGGACCGCCTTCTGCTGCACGAATCCCAGTGACCAATCAGGTCTGCTCCAGGTGCCGTCGACAAAACAATGTCGTCTGGCGGGCCCCAGGAGAAGAGCCTTCTCTGTGGCGGCCCCGGCCCTCTGGAATCAACTCTCCCCAGAGATCAGGACTACCCCCATCTTCCTTGCCTTTTGCAAATTACTGAAAACCCACCTATGCCGCCAGGCTTGGGGGACATAACTGACCCTTAGCTGTTTCATTTTATGTATGGTTTAATTGGATGGTATGAGTGTTTTAAAATGGGTTTTTATAATTGTTTTTAATATTAGATTTGTGCTTTGTATTTTGTTGTGAGCCGCTCCAAGTCTTCGGAAAGGGGCGGCATACAAGTCTAATAAATTATTAATTATTATTATTATATTTTGGATGGTCAGTAATAGTAAAGAGAGAGGGAAATGGTCTCTCTCTGGGGCAAGGAGAGGCCAGGCACCCTCACCCTAACCCTTGACGTGAGTGACGTCAAGTACGCCACTTTTAAGCCAGTCACATGACCTTTTAGCCACTCCCCCGGTCACATGATCGTCAAGCCAATCCCACCGGGTCACATGGCTGGCAAGCCACACCCACAAAATAAGCCACACCCACAGTGTGGTAGTAAAAAATTTTGTAGCCCTTCACTGAGCAACAGTTCTTCCATAGAAGACTCCGTACTCTTTGTTAAGGAGTGTGCAGAGTGATCTCTGAGTTATCAAAGACTACACATAGACCAGGAAATATCCAGCTGACTGCCCAGAGATACGAGTAATAATTCAGTATACAATCCAGATACATTAAGCATATAAAATATTATTTACTTTTGCAAATATCTTAGTCAAAAACAGTAGTGATGGGCGAACCGAACCCCCAGAATTTGAGTCCGTACCAAATTTTGCGGTGTTCGGTATGCCAAACATGAACACGAAATTTTTTGAAACTTCAGGCAAAGTTCAGGGTCGCGTTCGGCATTTGGAGCTTTGACGTCACCGGCAAGTTGCTAAGGACGCCAAGGTGCGTGAAAGGACCGCCTTTTGCTTGCAGCGCCGCAGCGGCGTCCTTTTTCGTAAAAATAACAATGTTTATTTTTACGTGAAGACCTCCCTTTGAAGGAGCTGGGGAATCCCTCCCACAAAGAGATTCCGGGGGCGGAGCCTTGACGTCACCGGCAGGTTGCTAAGGATGCCAAGGTGATCACTTCCTGGATTCCATGGAATCCAGGAAGTGATCACCTTGGCGTCCTTAGCAACCTGCCTGTATACGTGACGTCAAAGCTCCACCCCCAGAATCTCTTGGTGGGATTCCCCGTTCAGGTTCGGGCTTGGGATCGGTTCGGGTTCGGCTGAATTTTGCATAAAGTTCATCCGAACTTGCCGAACCCGAACACCATTGGGTTTGCCCATCACTAAAAAACAGTCCTAGTCATACACAATTAAATCAGTCAATACATCTCAATACATATACAATACTATAAGCTTACTTGTCCAGCTTACAAATATATAAACCATCATTTGAACACACAGTTCTTACTACAGCATAGTCACAAAGACAAATCAAAAAGAGCAGAGAATAGCTGAGAGAGAGAATCAAGGTTTCTGGCTCCCTCTTGTGGCCATCCGCAACCCTAGCTCTTAAAGCAATAGTGTTCTAATACATGTAAGCATACATTGTGAGTTTATTTTCTATATTGCCAAACCCAATTAGTTATGTGCATAGTACTAACACCCTTCCAAAAGAAAACATTTACTCACCTGCCTTCTCTCGATCTGTCCATTGAGTCGAACTGCTTCCTCAACCATCTGAAAGAAGACAAAAGTAGTTTGAGAAAGGAGTACATAGGCAGAATGATAGAGGTGGAAGGGGCCTTGGAGGTCTTCTAGTCCAACCCCCTGTCTAGGCAGGAAACCCTACATCACTTCAGACAAACGGTTATCCAACATCTTCTTAAAAACTTCCAATGTTGCAGCACCCGCAACTTCCAGAGGCAAGTAGTTCCACTGATTAATTGTTCTCATTGTCAGGAAATTTGCCCTTAGTTCTAGGTTGCTTCTCTGCTTGATTAGTTTCCATCCGATGCTTCTTGTCCTGCCTTCAAGTACTCTGGAGCAGGGGTCTCCAACCTTGGCAACTTCAACTCCCAGAATTCCTGAGTCAGCTAGAAATGCTCTCCTTTCATAAGGCCTCTCTAGGACTTTACCTCCATTGTGGGAAAGGTCTTACAGCCAACCTCAGGTGGTTCAAGATGCATAGATTTCAACTTCAATAAGTCGTAAAGTTTTCAAAGTTGGAGACCCCTTGCTTTGGAGAATAGGTGAACCCCCTCTTCTTTGGACTAGAAGACCTCCAAGTGCCTTCCAGCAATATTCTGATTGAAGGACTGACCCTTTCCTCTACAGAAAACTTTGAGGATGAACATCAAGACTGTTATAATAATAATAATAACAACAACAGAGTTGGAAGGGACCTTGGAGGTCTTCTAGTCCAACCCCCTGCTTAGGCAGGAAACCCTACACTACTTCAGACAAATATTTATCCAACATCATCTTAAAAACTTCCAGTGTTGGAGCAGTCACAACCTCTAGAGGCAAATCGTTCCACTGATTAATTGTTCTAACTGTCAGGAAATTTCTCCTTAGTTCTAAATTGCTTCTCTCCTTGTTTAGTTTCCACCCATTGCTTCTTGTTCTACCCTCAAGTGCTTTGGAGAATAGCTTGACTCCTTCTTCTTTGGGGCAGCCCCTGAGATATTGGAAGTTTGCTATCCTGTCTCTCCTGGTCCTTCTTTTCATTAAACTTTAGCCATGCCCAGTTCCTGCAACCGTTCTTCCTATGTTTTAGCCTCCAGTCCCCTCATCCTCTTTGTTGCTCTTCTCTGCCCTCTTTCTAGAGTCTCAACATCCTTTTTGCATCGTGGAGACCAAAACTGAATGCAGGATTCCAAGTGTGGCCTTACCAAAGCCTTGCAAAGTGGTATTAACACATTCATGTGGTCTTGATTCTCTCCCTCTGTTGATGCAGCCTAGAACTGTGTTGGCTTTTTTGGCAGCTGCTGCACACGGCTGGCTCCTATTATTATTATTATTATTATTATTATTATTATTATTATTATTATTATCATTATTATTATTATTATTATTATTATTTAGATTTATATGCCGCCCTTCTCCGAGTATACATTGAGATTTGAATTAAATTTGAATTAAAAGTTACATTTTAAAAAGTTACATTTAAAAACTAAAAAAAAACCCCTATTAAAATACACACATATCCATTCATACAAACTCATTATACATTCATTGGCCAGGGGGCTAATAACCTCATAAGTGAGTCTTTAGACTATTTCAAAAGGCGAGGAGGGGAGGGGCAATACGAATCTCTGGGGGGAGCTGATTTACATACTTGTCCACTAGGACTCCAAGGTCCCTCTCACAGTTACTACTGTTGGGCAAGGTACCACATATACTGTACCTGTGCATTCTGGGTTTTTTGCCTAAATGTAGAACCTTACTTTTTTCACCATTGAATTTCATTTCTTTGTCCTTTGACCTCGCGACAGATGTGGACATACACATATTCCAAAGCTAGGGCAAAGATACGAAAGACAGGCTGGAGAGTTTTAATCCATCCAAGGTGAGCCCGCTCCAAGAAAGCACTCGACTGAGTAGAGTGGGATCGTTTTCTCCAAATTCGGCAACCCTTTGTGCTCTGCCCATATTTTCTCCTCCTGGCCCGTACCTTTCAGTCTGGAGAGGAGTCGGTGATCGCTGCGTATCCGCCACCAGCCAGTTCAGCCCAGCCACCCAGAGGGTCACGTCATCATCGCAAAAAGCTGTAAGAAGACAAGACAACAAAAAGAGACAAAGCACAATCGATGGATGGACTTATCCTGGAGTTCCTGGCCAAAAGGAAGGCCTATCTGAACTATGGTGTCACAGTGGTTAGAGTGAAGGACTGCAGGCTACTTCTGCTGCCTGCCGGCTGTCTGAAATTTGGCATCTCACCACTGGCTCAAGGTTGAATCAGCCTTCCGTCCTTCCAAGGTGGGTAGAATGAGGACCCAGATTGTTGGGGGTAAAATGCTCACTCTGTAAGCTGCTTAGAGAGACCTGTTAGACACTGTAGCGGTATATAAGTTGAAATGCTATTGGAAGGAAGGAAGGAAGGAAGGAAGCGAAAGAGAAGGGAGGGAGGAAATGAAGGAACGAAAGAAGGAAGGGAGGACGGGAAAGGGAAGGAAGGAACGAAGGAAGGGAGGGAGGGAGGGGAAAGGGAAGGAAGGAATGAAGGGAGGGAGAGAGGGAGAGAGAGAAGGGAGGAAGGGGAAAGGGAAGAAAGGGAGAGAAGGAAGGAATGAAGGGAGGGGAAAGGGAAGGGAGGGAGGCTGTGGTGGCATACTGGTTAGAATGCAGTATTGCAGGCTGACTCTGCCCACTGAAAGAAGTTCAATCCTGAGTAGCTCAAGGTTGACTCAGCCTATTGTCCTTCCAAGGTGGGTAAAATGAGGACCCAGACTGTTGGGGGCAAGAGGCTGACTTTGTAAAACCTCTCAGAGAGGAGCTGCAAAGCACTGTAAAGCACTATATATAAATGCCATAGATATCTCAGAATCTTCATCTTGTCCAGAGGTTAAGATTTAGTTCCTCACATTCAATATCTACTTGCACGTCTAGCTTCACGCAAGAAGTTAAATTATAACCCTAGTTAACCAAATCCTATTCCTACATTCACTGGTCTTGAGGTGTCCCAACAAAGAGGCTATGTGATATTAAGCCATAATATAATGCCCTCTCCGCGTACATGTGCACACAACCCTCCTCTGCGCTGCCACCTCCCCACCGCCCATGCGTGCAGGCTTCACCAAATTTTGGGCTTGGTGGTTCTGGTTGTAAATTGTAAACTCCCTGTCATTGTTGCGGTTTTGCTCAATTTTATGACATTTTGGGCACAGTGGTAATGAAAATTCCAGTTGCAGTGGTACCTCTACTTATGAACTTCATTCGTTCCCTGACCAGGTTCTTAAGTAGAAAAGGTTGTGAGAAGAAGCAATTTTTCCCATAGGAATCAATGTAAAAGCAAATAATGTGTGCGATTGGGGAAACCACAGGGAGGATGGAGGCCCTGTTTCCTCCCAGGAGATTCCTAGAGAGGCCCCACAGAGGCTTCTCCCTGCCTTTTCCAGCCCTGTTTCCTCCCAGGAGATTCCTAG
Organism: Erythrolamprus reginae; assembly: GCF_031021105.1. Classification (NCBI taxonomy): domain Eukaryota; kingdom Metazoa; phylum Chordata; class Lepidosauria; order Squamata; family Dipsadidae; genus Erythrolamprus; species Erythrolamprus reginae. Next base: position 257,004,301 of record NC_091952.1, read on the forward strand.
AGAGGCCCCACAGAGGCTTCTCCCTGCCTTTTCCAGCCCTGTTTCCTCCCAGGATATTCCTAGAGAGGCCCCACAGAGACTTCTCCCTGCCTTTTCTGATGCTGTTTCCTCCCAGGAGATTCCTAGAGAGGCCCCACGGAGGCTTCTCCCTGCCTTTTCCAGCCCTGTTTCCTCCCAGGAGATTCCTAGAGAGGGTCCACAGAGACTTCTCCCTGCCTTTTCCAGCCCTGTTTCCTCACAGGATATTCCTAGAGAGGCCCCACAGAGACTTCTCCCTGCCTTTTCTGATGCTGTTTCCTCCCAGGAGATTCCTAGAGAGGCCCCACGGAGGCTTCTCCCTGCCTTTTCCAGCCCTGTTTCCTCCCAGGAGATTCCTAGAGAGGGTCCACAGAGACTTCTCCCTGCCTTTTCTGATGCTGTTTCCTCCCAGGAGATTCCTAGAGAGGCCCCACGGAGGCTTCTCCCTGCCTTTTCCGTTTACAGTTTTGGAGACTCGGGTTTGTAAGTGGAAAATGGTTCTTGAACAGAGGCAAAAAAATCTTGAACATCCAGTTCTTATCTAGAAAGGTTCGTAAGTAGAGGCGTTCGTGGGTAGAGGTACCACTGTACTTGGCAACTGCCCGTGTTTATGACAATGGCAGGACGGTGAGGGCTCATGCGATCTGCACTTCTGACCTTCCCAATCAGCGTCCAATGAGCAGAGTCGATGGGGGAGGTGTATTCAGTTAACAACCTCATGATTCACTTAACCACGACAATCTGCTTAATGACCTCTCAATAAATTCTTTTTTTCCCCCAGTGAGGCAGCATTCCAGATCCAAATTGTATTGACTTTATTATGTGAGCCGCCCTGATTCCGCAGGAGAGGGCGGCCCAGAAATCCAATTAAATAAAAATAAAAATATTCTTTGCGGAGGAATTTTGAGCGTTCGATATTCTGCAAAGAGAATCGCCTCGCAGAGGGAAAACCGGAAAGAAGGCCCATTCCGACTTAAAAACAATGCCTTAAAACTGCACTCAGGTACACCACACCCCTCCTTCTGTTGTGTTAGTCACGGGAAGTTTATTTGTGTTGGCTGAAAGCCACCAGGAGTCACGGAGCGCCTTGCCAAGAACAGAGTCAAGGGCTGAAAGCAATCCAGACGAAGAAGAACGGCAAGTCTAAAGTGTGAGATGGATTAAAAACAACAACAACAATATGCCAGCGAAATCTCCTCTCCTAAAATATCAGAACAAACTGATGAGGAACAAATGGGGATTTTGCAGTATCCTTCCCCTGCCACGCCCACAAAGGCATGCCACGCCCACAGAACCTGTAGTAAAGAATTTGGAATCCCACCACTGTCTCCTTCCATAAGGCCTCTCTAGGAAGCTTGTCTCAATGGTAGAAGAAGAGTTACCGCCAACCTCAGCCATGGACTTCAACTCCCAGAATCTCTGAGTCAGCTAGAAATGCTCTCCTTCCATAAGGCCTCTCTAGGACTTTGTCTCAGTGGTAGAAGAAGAGTTACCGCCAACCTCAGCCATGGACTTCAACTCTCAGAATCCCTGAGTCAGCTAGAAATGCTCTCCTTCCATAAGGCCTCTCTAGGACTTTGTCTCAGTGGTAGAAGAAGAGTTACCGCCAACCTCAGCCATGGACTTCAACTCCCAGAATCCCCGAGTCAGCTAGAAATGCTCTCCTTCCATAAGGCCTCTCTAGGACTTTGTCTCAGTGGTAGAAGAAGAGTTACCGCCAACCTCAGCCATGGACTTCAACTCCCAGAATCCCTGAGTCAGCTAGAAATGCTCTCCTTCCATAAGGCCTCTCTAGGACTTTGTCTCAGTGGTAGAAGAAGAGTTACCGCCAACCTCAGCCATGGACTTCAACTCCCAGAATCCCTGAGTCAGCTAGAAATGATCTCCTTCCATAAGGCCTCTCTAGGACTTTGTCTCAGTGGTAGAAGAAGAGTTACCGCCAACCTCAGCCATGGACTTCAACTCCCAGAATCCCTGAGTCAGCTAGAAATGCTCTCCTTCCATAAGGCCTCTCTAGGACTTAAATATAGGATCTCATTTGTGGAAGAGATGTTACAGCCAACCTCAGATACTTTAAGATGCCTAGATCTCAACTCCCAGGATTCCCTAGTCATCCATGCTGGCTAGGGAATTCTGGGAGTTGAAGTCCACCCATCTTAAAGTGGCAGAGGTTGGGAACCATTGATTTAACTCCTTACCAAACCAACATCTATTTGGAGTGTCTTCTCACCCTGTTGAAATTCATCAGGTCATTTTTTATTTTTTATTTTTTGCTTGCCAAAAACATCCAGCTCATTTAAAGATTTGTGGGTTTATTTTCCCCTGCGGAAATGTCTCGTTCTCAAAAAATCCCACAAATGATTGACCTGCTAAGGAATTTGACTGCTACTCTTCAGAAAATTCAATGTATTTAGTCACCGGGCTTTAGGAAAGTTTTCCCGCAGATGCTCCGTTCTGCTGAAACCATGGGGAAAAAAATGCAGATAAAGAGTTTCAAAGCAAAGAAGTTTGGTATGCATGAGTGTACAACTGTATAGTTTAATCTTGGGGTTTTTATTGTTATTTATTGATCGATTAGTTTAAATGGGGTTTTATTGTTTTATATTTTCTTCTATGATATTATTGTATTATTTTATTGTTGTGGGCCACCCCGAGTTCTATGGGATTGGGCGGCATATAAACCAATTAAATTAAATTAATTAATTAGGTCCCACAGAGTGGGCCTTCTCCGGGTCCCTTCAACTAAACAATGTCGTTTGGCGGGGCCCAGGGGAAGAGCCTTCTCTGTGGCGGCCTCGACCCTCTGGAACCAGCTCCCCCCAGAGATTAGAATTGCCCCCACCCTCCTTGCCTTTCGTAAGCTTCTTAAAACCCACCTCTGCCATCAGGCATGGGGGAATTGAGATATTCTTTCCCCCTAGACCTTTACAATTTATGCATGGTATGTTTGTTTGTATGTATGTATGTTTAGTTTTACAATAAGGGTTGTTTAGTTGTTTTAGTATTGGATTTTCATGCTGTTTTTTATTACTGTTGTTAGCCGCCCCGAGTCTACGGAGAAGGGCGGCATACAAATCCAATAAATAAATAAATAATAAATAAATAAATTAAATTAAAAATTAAATAGAGCCAATTCAGCCCTGTTAAAATCCTGGGAAATGTATTATTAGGAAGCTGACAATGTTAAAAGGAGTCCTCCGAGAGGGGCGGCATAGAAATCCAATTATTATTATTATTATTATTATTATTATTATTATTATTATTATTATTATTATTAATAATAATAATAATCTGTAAAATTTTACGCCCTAATAAATTATGTTAGAATGTTCACAAAACTCTAGCTATACAGGAACTTCTCAACAACCAACAATTCATTTAGTGACCGTTTAAAGCTACAAAAAAAAAATCAGTCCTCACACTTATGACCACTGCACCATCCCTATGGACACATGATTAAAAATTCTGGCGCTGATCAACCAGCATATCATTGATGGGGGGGGGGGGGGGTCATTCCCAGTCAGTTTCCCGCAATCAGTCAATGGAAGGACCCGGATTCGCTTAACGACGCCAAGATTCACTTAACAGCAGCAGTGGTTCAGTAAACTGTGGCAAAAAATGGTCGTAAACTGAAGGGCGACTCGTTAACAACTGCCTTATTTGTGTTGGCCAAAAGCCACTGAAAGGTGGGGGGAGGATTCAGGAACTAAGAACCACAGATGGTCCTCAATTTGCAACAGCTCGCTTAGTGACCATTCAAAGTTACAACGGCAGTGAAAAAAGGGACCTCTCTGACCATTTTTCACACTTACAACTGTGGCAGAATTCCCCCATGGTCGTGTGATTTACATTCGTGTGCAACTGGTTCATATTTATGATCGGGGTCATGTCACTAATGGTCACTAAACCAGTGTTTCCCAACCTTGGCAACTTGAAGATATCTGGACTTCAACTCCCAGAATTCCCCAGCCAGCATTCGCTGGCTGGGGAATTCTGGGAGTTGAAGTCCAAATATCTTCAAGTTGCCAAGGTTGGGAAACACTGCACTAAACAAATGGCTTTAAGTTAAGGACTTCCTGTATAAGCAGGCAATAGATAGATATTATTATTATTATTATTATTATTATTATTATTATTATTATTATTATTATTATTATTATTATTATTATGTAGACTCGGGGCGGCTCACAGCAATAACAGGAACAATATACGGTAACAAATCTAATAATTAAAAAACTAAATCATTTTAAAAACTAAAAAAAACCTTATTTAAAATAAAACATACACTCAAACATATCATGCATAAAATATATAGGCTGGGGGAGATGTCTCAATTCCCCCATGCCTGACGGTAAAGGTGGGTGTTAAGAAGTTTATGAAAGGCAAGGAGGGTGGGGGCAATCCTAATCTCTGGGGGGAGCTGTTTCCAAAGGGTCGGGGCTGCCACAGAGAAGGCTCTTCCTGCTGTAGGGTTTCCTGCTCAGGCAGGGGGTTGGACTCGATGACCTAACGGTCCCTTTCAAATCAATCAATCAATCAATCAATCAATCAATCAATCAATAAATAAATAAGGCCCGCCAACCGACATTGTTTAGTTGATGGGAGCCGGAGAAGGCCAACTCTGTGGGACCTAACTGATCGCTGGGATTCATGTGGCAGAAGGCGGTCCCAGAGATATTCTGGTCCAATGCCATGAAGGGCTTTATAGGTCACAACCAACCAGATATAGGTAGTCCTTGATTTACAGCGGTTCATTTAGTGACCGTTCAATGTTACGATGCCATTGAAAACAATGGGGTATGACCATTTTTTCACACTTATGACCGTAGCAGCATCCTCCATGGTCATGTGATTTAAATTCGGACTGGTTCATATTTATTATTATTATTTATTAGATTTGTATGCCGCCCCTCTCCGAAGACTCGGGGCGGCTCACAGGATACCATATAAAACAGTGAATACAAATTAATTAAAAACTACATAAGCTAAAAACCCATTATATTAAAATCAATTAAACAATTCAATCGCAACCACATATCACATTTATTGGCCGGGAGGGTCTAGATCTAATTGCCCCAAGCCTGGCAACATAAGTGAATGTTGAGACTCTTGCGAAAGGCGAGGAGGGTGGGGGCAGTACGAATCTCTGGGGGGGAAGCTGTTTCCAGAGGGCCGGGCCCCCCACAGAGAAGGCCTTTCCCCTAGGTCCCACCAAGTGACATTGTCTGGTGATGGGACCTGGAGAAGGCCGACTCTGTGGGACTTGACCGGACACTGGGACTCGTGCGGCAGATATGAATGATTGATCAAAATGTACATGTATGTATTTAATGTAATACTGTAACATTTGAAAGTATATGGATTTATGTATGGAGTGTTGGATAAAAAATTTAAAAAATGTTACGTCAAAAAAAATTGAGGTCATACGTCGGGAGCTGCCTGCTACTTGCTTTGATGTCTGTTCTGCCGGGCTCTCTGGTAGGAGCCTCCCAAAAATTCAACGGTACAGATTTCAGACACACACACGTTTGAAAATTCAAAACGATGTTCTTTATCACAAAAGTCAAAATAAACTAAGCACCCTTTTTGTATTGCAAAGAGCACTCTTCCCAAAACAACCTTGTAGGCTGTACAATCCCCTTAATCAGTCCTTAAGTACTTAGCTAGCAGCTGTGAAGAAACATCACAGCCCTCCTTCTTCCAACAAAGTGAGACACACACACTTTGCTCTGCTTTGGTTTCAAAGTTGTGAAAAATCAACAAAGTCCGGAAAACAGCAAGGCCCGGTCCTGAAGAACTGCGATCAGATATTCTTCCACAATGGCCAAACCAACACGCTACTATTTATATCAGCAGCTCTAATTACTAGAGCCCCACCCAAACACAGGTGGCCTCTCTTATCTCCTGTAATATGTCCTCAATTGGTCTCTTCTATGCATAATTCTGCACATGCATGGGTCCCAACACTTCCTCACCTGAATCGACTGAAGATAATGGAGATTGGCTTCCTGGGCTGTGTGCCAAGCCCCCCTCTTCCAAGCCACCCCCCACCTTCTTCTTCGTCCGAGGAAACTGCACTACCTGACTCTGTCGGCAATAAAACAGGACTATGACATGTTGACGTTTCCCCTGCATCCACCTCCACATTCCTTGGGGCAGGAGCTGGGCCAGAGCCAACCACAACAATGTCCAGCTTTTAAAATTCACTTAACGATGACTTCAAAAACAGGTTGTAAAAGTGGACACAATTCCCTTAACTTCCAAGCTTAGCAACGAAGAGGCTAGTTCCGATCGTGGTCCTAAGTGGGGGACCACGTGTCGAGGCATCTAAAGAGGGCCGCTCTCTTTTTTCTGCTAACCCTGGGAAGCCAGAAGAAAGGTGAGTGTAATTTAAGGAATGCGATAGCAAGCTATTAGTAGGAGAGGCAACGTGTAATCTACGTTACTTTGAGCAGGATGTAATCAAAGAGAGGGTATGTTTACTCCGGCTAAAAACAGCAATTAGATCAGGGGAGGTTGCAACTGACTCCAAAATTACATCCAGCCAGACTTTCTCTCACTTATGTGCTCCAGACGCATGGCGATAACTCCCCAAATATGCCACTTCACAGTGCTTTTGCAGCCTTCTCTAAGCTGTTTAGGGAAGAGTTTTTAATAGGAAAGTGAACACAAGAACAAGGGGACACAATCTGAGGTTAGTTGGGGGAAAGATCAGAAGCAACGTGAGAAAATATTATTTGACTGAAAGAGTAGTAGATCCTTGGAACAAACTTCCAGCAGACGTTGTCACGGAAATTAAAGTCTGTTAGGACCTTAACTCTGGAGGTCGATGGATAGAAGAAGCCTTAGTCATTTTTTTATAACAAGATATTTATTTAAAAACAGATAAAACAAATAAAAGACTGTCTCGAGGGACAAAAGAACATATACTTCTTACATCATGGAGGTTAAGAAGGATGAAGTATATGTTCTTCTGTCCCTCGAGACAGTCTTTTATTTGTTTTATCTCTGTCTTACTAAGCCTGCACTTCTACTTCTACTAGACTTTTCTCATCATTGCCATCACCCTTTTTCTCCCACTTAGGATTATATGACTGAAACTTGTTGCTTGTATCCTTAAGATTTGTATTAATACTGATTGTTTCTTCAATGCTTATTTGACCCCTATGACAATCATTAAGTGTTGTGCCTCATGATTCTTGACAAATGTATATTTTCTTTTACGTCCACTGAGAGCATCTGCACCAAGACAAATTCCTTGTGTGCCCAATCACGCTTGGACAATAAACTATTCTATTCTATTCTACTCTATTCTATATTTCCTGTCGATTACATTTAATACTGTCCTTACATTTAGTACAGGTAGTCTTCAACTTGCAACCAGTTGTGCAGTGACCAAGGATTACCTGTATTGCCAAGATAAACCTTCTTTATGACCAAGGCTACCTTACCTTTGGCTAAAACCAAGAACAATGAATCAGAAGACCCTTCGCTTGTGTGCTTTTAACACATCAAAAATGACAACAACACGTTGGGAATAGCACAAGAGAAACTAGAAAAAAGTAAATTATACTTAATGCTACATATAACTACTACCGTGAGGATAGCTTCTGCACAAGCATGGAAAAATGATGATATACTGAAAGAAGTAGAGGTAATTGAAAAAATAACAGTCTGCGCTGAAATGGATAAATTAACATATGTACTTAAAAATAAAGAAGATTCAAATTATTATAAATGCTGGGAAAGATTTTACTGTTGGATGGAAAAATGGAAAAATTCTAAACAGACAGTTAAAGTAAAATATGTAACGATTGAGGAGAAAGAAATAGAGGCTTAAATATCGGAGGGGGGAAGAAAAAAGGGGGAAAGAGGGAAAGACCTATTTGAAAAGATGTATAGAAACTGTAAATAATAATAATAATAATAATAATAATAATAATAATAATAATAATAATATATTAGATTTGTATGCCGCCCCTCTCCGAAGACTAATATCAACAATGAATTAGTGAGAATATCATGTGAAATGTAAACTGACTTGTCACGTAACGTCCACTGTTTGTTATATGTACAGTGTTCCCTCAATTTTCGCGGGGGATGCGTTCCGAGATCGCCCGCGAAAGTCGAATTTCCGCGAAGGAGAGATGCGGAAGTAAATACACTATTTTTGGCTATAAACAGTATCCCAAGCCTTCCCTTAACACTTTAAACCCCTAAATTACCATTTACCATTCCCTTAGCAACCATTTAGATTATTACTCACCATGTTTATTTATTAAAGTTTATTAAAAATATATATTTATTAAAGGCGGACGAAAGTTTGGTGATGACATATGACGTCATCGGGCGGGAAAAACCGTGGTATAGGGGAAAAAACTGCAAAGTATTTTTTAATTAATATTTTTGAAAAACCGTGGTATAGACTTTTCGCAAAGTTCGAACCCGCGAAAATCGAGGGAACGCTGTATTTGTAAATAAAAATTTTCTTTAAAAAAAAGACAACACAACGGTATTAATAACACGGGATTTGTGGAAAGGCCTTCAAAGCTGGGTGTGTGCGTGATGTTTTGTGGGGATCAGGGGGTTCATCTCTGATCCATTTTTATGTGTCCCCCCCCACCCACCCCACACAAAAAGCATTTGCTACATTACCCTCCACTGACCAGCAACACTCAGCGTTTTCAGCCGGAATTCCGTCCCGTACAAAATGACGAAACACAACTCCGAGTTCAACTTCCGGGCTTCTTCCGGGTAACGTTCGAAATCCCTGGAATTTTTCCCGGGTCGGATCTGTTTGATTTCCCTGATGTCCACTGCGGAACAAAGAAGGAAGAAGAAAGGAGTCAACTCCATAATTGCAGAAAAACTTACCATATTTTTCGGCATATAAGACGCAGCTTCTCCACCTCCCAAAACAGGGTGGAAATGATGGTTGCGTCTTACTTACTTACTTACTTACTTACTTACTTATTTCCCGTCCTTTATTTATTTATATATTTGTATCCCGTCCTTCTCCGAGGATTTGGGCTGGCTTACCGCAGGTGAAAAACAATACAATTCTGAAATCCAATGATAGCTATAAACAACAGTCTAAAACCCCCAATTTAATTTAAAAACAGTCATTTCCGATCCACCATCATACACTGAATGGAGTAATCTTTGCTGTCCCGAAGGGCCCCCCCCCACTTGCAGACAACTTTTGGGTGCTGGCAAAAATGCATATTTTTGCAAACAATGGGCTGTTTTCCCCCCATTTCCCCCCAAAAATGAGGTGAGCTAAAAGAACCCACAGAGAACTCCTGGGGACTGGCAAAAATGCCTCCATTTTTTGTGGGAGGAAAAGCAAGTGAAAAATGAGCCCTTTTCACAAAAATGGGGGGATTTTTGCAGTCCCCCAGCACCCAGGAGCTCTCATTAGGCTTCCCAGACCCTTTGCTCATCCAATTTTTGCAAAAAAAAAGGGTGAAAAATGGCCCATTTTTCACAAAAACGGGACTGTTTTAGCCTTCTAATTATTCCATCTTGCAGAACTGGAGGGGGAATTCTGGGAGTTGAAGTCCACTAGTCTTAAAGCTGTCATGTTTGAAGACCCCTGGGTACTCAAACTAGGCAAGCTTAAGTCTTGGTCTTCGGAGAGGAGTGGCATACAAATCTAATATATTATTATTATTATTATTATTATTATTATTATTATTATTATTATTATTATTATTATTATTATTATGTCAGTACAACACAGCAAACGAGATCACTATGCTGGATTTCGTATTTCATCCCCAGTCGGGCGCTTCCCAAGCACCTAGGACTGCGTGATGTAGCGGCGAATTATGTTTGCCGATCCCAGTAAAGTGGCCTTTTGCAATTGACAGATGGAGATTTTGTCAATTCCAATGGTTTTCAAATGTCCGCTGAGATCCTTTGGCCCTGCGCCCAGCGTGCCAAGTACCACTGGGACCACTTTCACGGGCTTATGCCAGAATAATTGCAGCTCCATTTTTAGATCTTCGTATTTCACTCATTTCTCTAGCTGCTTCTCCTCAATTCTGCTGTCTCCTGGGATTGCGATGTTGATGATCCATACTTTCTTTTTCTCCACAATTAGGATATTATTATTATTATTATTATTATTATTATTATTATTATTATTTATTGACTTTAACTCCCAGAATTCCTCAGCCAGCTTTAGCTTCTTTCCCACTTAGATTTAGGAATCTAAGTGGGTAAAAAGAATTGAAAGGAGAAAGGGATGAAGGGAGGGGAGGGAGGAAGGAAGGGAGGGAGGGAGGGAGGGAGGGAGGAAGGAAGGAAGGAAGGAAGGAAGGAAGGAAGGAAGGAAGGAAGGAAGGAAGGAAGGAAGGGCCGTGGTGGCACAGTGGTTAGACTACAACATTGCAGGCTGACTCTGCCCACTGCCAGGAGTTTGAATTTCACTAGGCTCAAGCCTTTCATCCTTCTAAGGTGGGTTAAATGAGGACCAGGATTGTTGGGGGCCAACTCTGTAAACTGCTTAGAGGGCTGTAAAGCACTACAAAGCGGTGTATAACTCTAAGTGCTACTGCTATTCTGTAGAATTGTTTCGGCTTCACATTCTCGTTTCCGCTTAAGAAGGGAGCAAAAAAGCTCCTACAAAGTTTTTCCGGGTCACCTAGTACAACCGGCCAACCGATCCGTATCCATAGCTGCCCTCTCCATCTGTTTCCCCTCCTGGATCTTATCTGCCCCTTCCCCTTATCTCTTTCCCCTCGCCTTCTACTCATCAGTGCCTCCTTCCTTCCTTCCGGCTATTTTCCTACTCCACAATAAAGTTTAACCCAGATTCCGCTGTAATCTGGGGCCTTTCAGATGGGACGGACTACAATTGCTATCACTCCCAGGGCTGCACATGGGGGCCTCTCATGTCTCCCCTTCTCTTCTCTAAACTAGCCAGCCCAGTTCCTGTAACCGTTCGTCGTATTTTTCAGCCTCTGCCCCCTCATCATCCGGGTTGCCCCCCTCTGCACTTTTCCTAGAGTCTCAATATCCTTTTTATAGCATGGTGGCCAAAACTGGATGCAATGTTAGTACCTCACTTGATCTAGATTGCATCCCTCTATTAATTCAATTTAGGATAGGATAGGATAGGATGTATGGATAGATAGAAGGAAGGAAGGAAGGAAGGCTGATGAGAGAGAGATGAGAAAGAGGAAAAAAGGAAGAGGGAGGGAGGGAAGGAAGGAAGGAAAGAAGAAAAAGAAAAGAAAGGAATGGAAAGGGAAGGAAGGAAGGCTATTAGAGTGAGAGAGAGATGAGAAAGAGGAAAAAAGGAAGAGGAAGGGAGGGAAGGAAGGAAGGAAAGAAGAAAAAGAAAAGAATGGAAAGGGAAGGGAAGAAAGAAAGGAAGGAAGGCTATTAGAGTGAGAGAGAGATGAGAAAGAGGAAAAAAGGAAGAGGAAGGGAGGGAAGGAAAGAAGAAAAAGAAAAGAAAGGAATGGAAAGGGAAGAAAGAAAGGAAGGAAGGCTATTAGAGTGAGAGAGAGATGAGAAAGAGGAAAAAAGGAAGAGGGAGGGAGGGAAGGAAGGAAGGAAAGAAGGAAAAGAAAAGAAAGGAATGGAAAGGGAAGAAAGGAAGGAAGGAAGGCTATTAGAGTGAGAGAGAGATGAGAAAGAGGAAAAAAGGAAGAGGGAGGGAGGGAAGGAAGGAAGGAAAGAAGGAAAAGAAAAGAAAGGAATGGAAAGGGAAGAAAGGAAGGAAGGAAGGCTATTAGAGTGAGAGAGAGATGAGAAAGAGGAAAAAAGGAAGAGGAAGGGAGGGAAGGAAGGAAGGAAAGAAGGAAAAGAAAAGAAAGGAATGGAAAGAGAAGAAAGGAAGGAAGGCTATTAGAGTGAGAGAGAGATGAGAAAGAGGAAAAAGGAAGAGGGAGGGAGGGAAGGAAGGAAGGAAAGAAGGAAAAGAAAATAAAGGAATGGAAAGGGAAGAAAGGAAGGAAGGAAGGCTATTAGAGTGAGAGAGAGATGAGAAAGAGGAAAAAAGGAAGAGGAAGGGAGGAAAGGAAGGAAGGAAAGAAGGAAAAGAAAAGAAAGGAATGGAAAGGGAAGAAAGGAAGGAAGGAAGGCTATTAGAGTGAGAGAGAGATGAGAAAGAGGAAAAAAGGAAGAGGGAGGGAGGGAAGGAAAGAAGGAAAAGAAAAGAAAGGAATGGAAAGGGAAGGAAGGAAGGAAGGAAAAAGAAGGAAAAGGAAAGGAAAGGAGGGAGGGAAGGAAGGAAGAAAAAAGAAGGAAAAGAAAAAAAGAAAAGAAAGGAAAGGAAAGAAGGAAAGAAGGAAAAAGAAGGAAAAGGAAAGGAAGGAAGGGATCTTGAATTGGTCTTGGAACCAGAAGGTGGCACCTAAGAGCAAGTTAGAGTTGGGTTGCATTTAACTTTCGGGGAGACAATTATTGGGGAGCCCATGCCAAATAGTTTTTTCCCCCCAGTTCAAAAGACAAAAAATTAGAACCCTTTCTCTCTGCTCCTGTCTGCGTTGCAGGCACTTAATGACGTAAGGTTTCCATTAAAGCTTTGGCAGGAAAATTGATTTTCGCTCCTTGTGGTTGAAGCTATAAAAAACCCCAGGATTTTCAAAGGCACAAAGTGCTCTGGCTGCAGGATAACACCCCCCCCTTAAAATAACCACAAAACAGCCCCCTTCTCCAGACCCCAAACATCCTCATTTCCTTAATTATCCTCTTCCTTCCATCCTGCATGGAACACTGAGGACCAGAAACATCAATACTGATAAAACATATTCCGATCATCAAAGGGCATAAAGAGTAAATCTGGCCCCCTTGTACCCATCCCACATTTAATTTAATTTAATTTATTAGACTTATAAGAGGCCCAACTCCTCGCAGACCCTTGCAGACATCCTAGCACAAATGTTTTAAAATAAGACCCACTCTGTTGGGGTCAAACATGCTGTTTTTTATTCTCCCAGGATATCCATTATGCTCAGTACAAATCACATCCGGTCACTTCCTGCCTAATTTCTCAGAAATCCTGTTTGAGAGGCAGAAAATGCTTGGTGGCTGTAGGCGTCAAGGAAATGGGCTTAATCCTACATCCTCTGAGCTGTTTCTGGTCCAGCTGCCCTGTGGCTTCATAATAAAAGCTTCTATGGATCCGGTCACGGTTGGATTTTTAACAAACAGAACAGAATTGCAAGAATTGGGTATGTCTAAATAATGAAAAGGAGGATAGTACAAGAAGCAATGGGTGGGAACTAAATAAGGAGAGAAGCAACTTAGTACTAAGGAGAAATTTCCTGACAGTTAGAACAATTGATCAGTGGAACAGAAGTTGCCACCAGAAGTTGTGAATGCCCCAAGACGGAGGTTTTTAAGCAGATGTTCGATAAGCATCTGTCTGAAGTGGTGGAAGGTTTCCTGCCAAAGCAGGGGGTTGGACTAGAAGACCCCAAGGTCCCTTCCAACTCTGTTGTTATTATTATATTGGAATGATATTGGCGGTAGGAAAGCAAGTAGGATGCTTGGCTGCACAGCTAGAGGTATAACAAGCAGGAAGAGGGAGATTATGATCCCCTTATATAGAGTGCTGCTGAGACCACATTTGAAATACTGTGTTCAGTTCTGGAGACCTCACCTACAAAAAGATATTGACAAAATTGAACGAGTCCAAAGACGGGCTACAAGAATGGTGGAAGGTCTGAAGCATAAAACGTATCAGGAAAGACTTCATGAACTCCATCTGTAGAGTCTGGAGGACAGAAGGAAAAGGGGGGACATGATCGAAACATTTAAATATGTCAAAGGGTGAAATAAGGTCCAGGAGGGAAGTGTTTTTAATAGGAAAGTGAACACAAGAACAAGGGGACACAATCTGAAGTTAGTTGGGGGAAAGATCAGAAGCAACATGAGAAAATATTATTTTACTGAAAGAGGAGTAGATCCTTGGAACAAGCGTCCAGAAGACATGGTAGATAAATCCACAGTAACTGAATTTAAACCTGCCTGGGATAAACATATATCCATAGAAACATAGAAACATAGAAGACTGACGGCAGAAAAAGACCTCATGGTCCATCTAGTTTGCCCTTCTACTATTTCCTGTATTTTATCTTAGGATGGATATATGTTTATCCCAGGCATGTTTCAATTCAGTTACTGTGGATTTACCAACCACGTCTGCTGGAAGTTTGTTCCAAGGATCTACTACTCTTTCAGTGAAATCATAGTTCCCTCTAAGCTGAGCAGTGAGCAATCGCTCACTTAAAAATCATCATCAACTCAGAGTTTCCAAACCTGCCCAGAAGCTGAGAGGGAAAGAGTGAGAGGGAAGGAGAGAGAGAGGAAGAGAGGAAGAGAAAGAAACAGATAGAAAAAAGAGAGGAAGAAAAAGAGAAAGAAAAAGAATGGGAGTAAGGAAGAGAGAAAGAAAATCAAAATCTACTTTGAAACTAGCTCAACTATTTAAGTGGCATTTTGATATTGATAGAGTTGCCCTAGTATGAGCTCACTATTATAGACACACAGTACAGTATTTTATTTTGAAATTCTCTGAGGCAAAACAGGGTGGGTTTTTTGTTTGTTTGTTTGTTTGTTTGTTTATACTGGTTTGTTTGTTTGTTTGTTTGTTTGTTTATTATCTATCTATCTATCTATCTATCTATCTATCTATCTATCTATCTATCCATCCATCCATTTATTATTTTTGTGCCGCCCAGTCCCGAAGGGACTGCCGCTCAGACACTATACTTTTCCGCCCATCCCCCCAAAAAATTAGAGGGAACACTGAGTGAAATAATATTTTCTCACGTTGCTTTTGATCTTTCCCCCAACTAACTTCAGATTGTGTCCCCTTGTTCTTGGGTTCACTTTCCTATTAAAAACACTTCCCTCCTGGACCTTATTTAACCCTTGAACATATTTAAATGTTTTGATCATGTCCCCCCTTTTCCTTCTGTCCTCCAGACTCTACAGATTGAGTTCATGAAGTCTTTCCTGATACGTTTTATGCTTAAGACCTTCCATCATTTTTGTAGCCCGTCTCTGGACATGTTCAATTTCATCCATATCTTTTTGTAGGCGAGGTCTCCAGAACTGAACACAGTATTATTCCAAATATGGTCTCACCAGCATTCTATATAAGGGGATCACAGTCTCCCTCTCCCTGCTTGTGATACCTCTAGCTATGCAGCCAAGCATCCTACTTGCTTTTCCTACTGCCCGACCACACGGCTCACCCATTTTGAGACTGTCAGAAATCACTGATATTTCCCCTGCATCCACCTCCACATTCCTTGGGGCAGGAGCTGGGCCAGAGCCAACCACAACATATACTAGAGATGAGACTTTCTGTAAATAGCAGCCTGCAAACAGCAGACAAAGAGACGGACTAAGAATGCCAATTATTTTCCTTTTTTTGTTTGTTTGTACTTCTTTAAAAAATGAGCTGCGTTTCGAAGTTCGCTCGAGTCGTCAGTTTTATCCTGATGTGGCCCCATTTTTTAAGTGCCCTCTTGCAAACTGCTTTGGGCAGTGTGGGAAGAAAATTAAAAACGAGGACCGCTGTTAGTAATCAATAACAATTCGTCCGGGATCAACGGTTCAGGTTCCTCAATTCTAAGGAAGAGGGGGAAACATTAATTAGAAATTCCCAGGACCTGCAACGGAAGGAGAAAAGCATGGCACAGAATTGCCACTGGAAAGGAAAATACTGGTCAATGACCACTTCCGCTTCAACCACAACAACTCACGTGCACACAATAGATTCAAATTCAACGTAAACCGCTCAAAACTCGATTGCAGAAAATACGACTTCAGCAACAATGCCTGGAATGCACTACCTGACTCGGCGGTTTCTTCCCCAAACCCCCCAAACTTTAACCTTAAATAGTCTACAGTCTCCCCGTTTCTAAGAGGTCTGTGAGGGGCGTGCATAAGCGCACCAGTGTGCCTACCCTCCCTGTCCTGTTGTCCAAATTTACCTGTACCTACCTTGCTTTTGTTTATACTATATCTATTATCTTGTACACATTTGACAAATAAATAAATAAATAAATAAGCTAAATGTCGTTTAAATCCATGGGACTGAATTCCTCAGCAAATTACTATTCTATTTCTATTTCTATTATTTCCATTTCCATATCCACTCCTACTCCTATGTCATTCCATTGGATTGCATTGCACACCACTCCATTCTATTCCTATTCTTATTTATTTATTTGTTTGTTTGTTTGTTTGTTAATTAATCAATTAATTAATTTGACTTCTATTCCACCCAACCCGGAAGGACTCAGGGTGGCTTAAAACAATAAAAATTACAAAACAATAAAAAAGAAGTCAAAAACACTAAAACCATGGTTAAAACTTAAATAAAATAAACAGAACAACATGCACACATACCATTCATATGCATTCATATACATAGCCAGGCTAGTTGTTATTCCTATCCCTGTACCTATCCGTATCCCTATTCCTATTCCACTCCATTCTATTCCTACTCTATTCTATCTGTATGTCCATGAAGCCCCTAAGTCTCCAAGTGTGGAACACTCCAACTCCAACCAAACCAGCTGCCCCTCGTCCTGGTGGGACCTAGGGGAAGAGCCTTCTCTGTGGCAGCCCCGGCCCTCTGGAATCAACTCCCCCCGGAGATTCGAACTGCCCCCACTCTTCTGGCCTTCCGCAAGATGTTGAAGAACCATTTACGTCGCCAGGCATGGGGGGACTAATCCCCCCCCCCTTCTGACTTGTAGCATTTGAGTGTGGTGTGATTGTGTAGCATTGATTGTTTTTAGTAATAATGGGTTTTAACTTGTTCTTTTTAATGTTAGATTTGTATTATTTTTATATTGTTATTGTTGTTGTGAGCCGCCCCGAGTCTTCAGAGAGGGGCGGCATACAAATCTAATAAATTATTATTGTTGTTATTATTATTATTATTATTATTATTATTATTATTATTATTATTATTATTATTATTATTATTTTCCCTCTCTGGTACAAGGGGGAGAATACACTGCTCAAAAAAATAAAGGGAACACTGAAATAACACATCCTAGATCTCAATGAATGAAATATCCTCATTGAATACTTTGTTCGGTACAAAGTTGAATGTGCACAACAGCTTGTGAAATTGACTGTCCATCAGTGTTGCTTCCTAAGTGGACAGTTTGATTTCACAGAAGTTTGATTTCACTCCATGTTTGATATACTTGGAGTTTTATTGTGTTGTTTAAGGGTTCCCTTTATTTTTTGGAACAGTGTATATTTGGGCTGGCATTTGCCCAAACTATTCCATTGCAACAGAAAACAAAAATTAGAAAAAAAACAGAGTGGGTGAAGGCCAGATGAATGGGCAGGCAGCATGTAAAAGTGACCAGAAGACATTTCTGCTATTGCCCTTCCCTGCCCACTCGGTGGGATCGGTCCCCAGTGACTGAGCGTCTGCAAAAAAAGGAAACGAGGCCTTAAAAACAGCCACCCCCCTCTTCCTGGAAGGGTCACTTCCGAGGATCAACAGAACCTCTGGATGACTCACAGCTGCAAACATGGGGGGGGGAGCAATTTTTATTCACTCCAGTGTTATAAATAGGGTGGAGTGGACACGGAGAGTTTTTTATGGCGTCTGGCACCGCCTCCCACCTTTTGCATTTACAGCCCTGGAAAGTTTGGAAACCGATCCTGCACTTTGTGCTTAAGACAGGGTGTGCGAGAAAGGAAGCGCAGGTGGGGTTTCACCAGGGCTTTTAAAAATAAAGGATTTTTGTATGTATTGCCTTTTTTTCCCTCCTTTGTACTGTCTTTTGTATTGTCTTATGCATTTATATTTGTAAATAAAATTTATAATAAAAATAAAATAAAGAATTTTAAGGAAGAGTTTGCCATGACAGCGAATGACATCTCCGTTCTGCAGACTTGGGAAGGCAGGACTAGAACTCCCACCTTCCTGGTGATTGGTTTAAGTCACCTAGCCAACTTTCATGTTTAAGGTGGGTCTACAACTCCCATCTTACTGCTGATTGGCCTAGAGTCACCTAGCCAGCTTTCATACCTAAGACTCGACTAGAACTCCCATCTTCCTCCTGATTGGCCTAGAGTCACCTAGCCAGCTTTCATGCATAAAGTGAGACTAGAACTCCCAACTTATTGCTGATTGGCTTAGAGTCACCTAGCCAGCTTTCATGCCTAAGGTCGGACTAGAACTCCAATCTTACTGCTGATTGGCCTAGAGCAGGGCTAGGCAAAGTCGGCTCTTCTATGACTTGTGGACTTCAACTCCCAGAATTCCTGAGCCAATCATGCTAGCTCAGGGATTCTGGGAGTTGAAGTCCACATGTCATAGAAGAGCCAACTTTGCCTAGCCTTGGCCTAGAGTCACCCAGCCAGCCTTCTCCCTCCACCATCAACTTTTGCCATAAAAAGCACTACTTCCTGAGGCTCCGCATCGGCCGATTTCATGCGAGCCATGTTCTCAGAGTGGCTTTCTCTTGCCACACGGCGTGAGCACCCTCCCCTCCATTTTCACCACAAGCAGATTCACCAGATTATTTACGGGACCATCTTCTGCCTTCCTGAGTGATCAAAACTCGTGCATTTATATCCAATAGAAAAAGAGTGAAGGCCTGTGGATTGCTTCATTCCCATAGCCAACTAGAGTTCTTGCGGAGTTAGGTGGCATAGAAATCAAATCAATCAAAAATAAAATAATAAAATAAAATAATAAAATAAAATCTCAGGGGCTGCCCCAAAGAAGAGAGGGTCAACCTAATCTCCAAAGCAGAGGTCTCCAACCTTGGCAACTTTCTGAGGTGTGGACTTCAATTCCCAGAATTCCTCAGCCAGCCAGGCCCAGGGACTCAGCTAGTCCCTGCTGGCTGAGGAATTCTGGGAATTGAAGTCCACACCTCAGAAAGTTGCCAAGGTTGGAGACCTCTGCTCCAAAGCCCTTGAACGTAGAACAAGAAGCAATGGATGGAAACTAATCAAGGAGAGAAACAGCTTAGAACTAAGGAGAAATTTCCTGACAGTTAGAACAATTAATCAGTGGAATGGCTTGCCACCAGACGTTTGAATGCTCCAACACTGTGTTTAAGAAGATGTTGGATAACCATTTGTCTGAAGTGATGCAGGTTTCTCTGCCTAAGCAAGGGGTTGGAATAGAGGACCTCCAAGGTCCCTTCCAGCTCTGTTATTCTGTTAAAAAGAGAGGGCTGCTAGGTCTTTATCCCGAAAGCAGAAGGGGAGATGGGTGCTCAGCCCCTCATTGTCTTTTTTACAGTATTTGAGACTATTTATTAATTTCTAATTTCAATGTCAATCAAATGGATGGTAGCTTTATCAGGGAAGGAATCCTTTCTCAATGATTATACAACCGCTCAAAAAAATAAAGGGAACCCTTAAACAACACAATAGAACTCCAACTAAATCAAACTTCTGTGAAATCAAACTGTCCACTTAGGAAGCAACACTGGTTGACAATCAATTTCACACACTGTTGTGCCCATTCAACTTTGTACAGAACAAAGTATTCAATGAGAATTTTTCATTCATTCAGATCCAGGATTTGTTATTTGAGTGTTCCCTTTATTTTTTGAGCAGTATATTTATCTATTTATCATCTATCTATTTATCTATTTGTTTATCTATCTATTTATCTATCTACACTGCTCAAAAAAATAAAGGGAACACTTAAACAACACAATATAACTCCAAGTCAATCAAACTTCTGTGAAACCAAACTGTCCACATAGGAAGAAACATTGATTCACAATTTCACATGCTGTTGTGCACATTTAACTTTGTACATGAGAATATTTCATTCATTCAGATCTAGGCTGTATTCTCTGAGTGTCCCCTTGATTTTTTTGAGATAGAAATATAGAAGATTGACGGCAGGAAAAGACCTCCTGGTCCATCTAGTCTGCCCTTATACTATTTCCTGTATTTTATCTTACTTATTTATTTATTGTTAGAGTTGAAAGGGACCCTGCAGGTCATCAAGTCCAACCTCCTGCCTGAGCAGGAATCCTATAGCATCCCAGCCAAAGGGCAGTCCAATCTCCTCTTGAAAGTGTCCAGAGTTGGGGAGTTCACAACCTCCGCAGGCAGGTTGTTCCACTGGTTGATCGCTCTGACCGTCAGGAAGTTCTTCCTTATTTCTAAGTTGAATCTCTCCTTGGTCAGCTTCCAGCCCTTGTTCCTCGTTCGGCCCTCTGGTGCTCTGGAGAATAGTGACCCCCTCCTCTCTGTGGCAACCCCTCATATACCTGTATACAGCTATCATGTCCCCTCTGGCCCTCCTTTTCTCTAGGCTATCCATGCCCAGTTCCCGCAATCTCTTTTCGTAAGTCTTGGTTTCAAGCCCCCTAATTATTTTGGTTGCTCTTTTCTGCACCTTCTCCAGAGTTTCAATGTCTCTTTTGAAGTGTGGTGACCAGAACTGGATGCAGTACTCCAGATGTGGTCTGACCAGGGCGTAGTAGAGTGGTATTAATACTTCCCTGGTCTTGGAGTGTATCCCTCTGTTGATACAGCTTAGGATAGTGTTGGCTTTTTTGGCCGCTGCTGCACATTGCTGGCTCATGTTTAGTTGATTATCCACCAAGACTCCGAGATCTCTTTCGCAGTTACTGCTGCTAAGTGGGGTTTCTCCCAGGCTGTATGTGTGTCCAGTTTTTTTTTACCAAGGTGAAGGACTTTGCTCTTGTCGACATTGAACATCATGTTGTTAGTGTGGGCCCATAGTGTTAATCTATCCAGATCTTTCTGTATTTTGAGCCTGTCCTCTAGGGTGTTGGCTACCCCTGCCAGCTTGGTGTCGTCTGCGAATTTGATTAGTTCCCCTTTTACTCCCACATCCAGGTCATTGATGAAGATATTGAAGAGTCCAGGGCCCAGGACAGAACCCTGTGGTACCCCACTGCCTACCTTCTTCCATGTGGATTTGCAACCGTTGAGGACAACTCGTTGCGTACGGTTGGACAGCCAACTGTTTATCCATCTGCATGTGTTGTAACCTACCCCATTTTTTTCTAATTTGTGGATTAGGAGATTGTGGTCAACTTTATCTTAGGATGGATCTATGTTTATCCCAGGCATGTTTAAATTCAATGACTGTGGATTGACCCACCACGTCTGCTGGAAGATAAACAAGGGCAGCCGTGTTGATATCTATACCAGTGTTTGTGAAATATGGCAACTTTAAGATGGATGGACTTCAACCCCCCCAGACCTCCTCCAACCACCAAATTTGGACTTCAACTCCCAGAATTCCCCCCAGCCAATACAAGTGGACTGTGGAATTCTGGGAACTGAAGTCCATATACCTTAAAAGTTGCCAACTTTGCAAAACCACGGATCTACACAGATCCTTTCTGGCCAGGAAAAAACATAAGAGGTTCACCAGATCTAAAATAATGAGCAGAAGGGCTTTTTGTGACAGGCTTTGCAACTCCGGGGCTGCCAAACCCCGGTTGTTTATTTATTTAGCCACAAACACAGTCATCCTTTGTGTGATACGCAGGCAGTCCTGGCGCCCAGCAGGGCCGGGTCCGTGGGCTGGGAGGAAGCGGGGAGGAAGCGGGCGAGATAATGAAACCTTGCCTTTAGGCACCCATTCGCTTTCGCCTGTCCTTAAACAGAGGCTTCACCTGGGCGGCACCTTTTTCATAGAAACACAGAAGACTGACGGCAGAAAAAGACCTCCTGGTCCATCTAGTGTGCCCTTATACTATTTCTTGTATTTTATCTTAGGATGGATCTATGTTTCTCCCAGGCATGTTTAAATTCAGTTGCTGTGGATTTACCAACCACGTCTGCTGGAAGTTTGTTCCAAGGATCTACTACTCTTTCAGTCAAATAATATTTTCTCATGTTGCTTTTGATCTTTCCCCCAACTAACTTCAGATTGTGTTCCCTTGTTCTTGTGTTCACTTTCCTATTAAAAACACTTCCCTCCTGAACCTTATTGAACCCTTTAACATATTTAAATGTTTTGATCCTGTCCACCCTTTCCCTTCTGTTCTCCAGACGATACAGATTGAGTTCATGAAATCTTTCCTGATCAGACCTTCCACCATTTTTGGAGTCAATCTTTGGACCCATTCAATTTTGTCAGTATCTTTTTGTAGGTGGGGTCTCCAGAACTGGACACAGTATTATTCCAAATATGGTCTCACCAGCGCTCTATACAGCGGGGCACAATCTCCCTCTTCCTGCTTGTTATACTCAACCTACAACTTTGTTCCAAATCCAGAAGATATTTAATGGGTGCTTGGATTCATGAAAATGCAAGAATTAATTCTGTGGTTTTTTTAATCCCTGGGGAAATTCGGACAATTTATTCAACCTTAAGACTGAGTTGAACAAACATTAAGCAGCAGCAGAAATCTTAATTTTCGTTGCCCTGGTCTCAAAACAACAGCATAAGGTGTCTGAACACAAACGTGGCCGATTTTGTCTACAAATGGCTTTGGGTGATTTGCAACCGGGGGTGGTGGTGGTAAGGTCCTGTGCAAAGGGCCAAGGTCCTGCACCATGACAATCATTTAATATGAGCCAACCATGTGCAGCAGATGCCAATTCTAGGCTGCATTAACGGGGGTAGAATCAAGATCACATAAAGTGTTAATACCACTTTATAAGGCCTTGGTAAAGCCATACTTGGAATCCTGCATTCAGTTTTGGCGATGCAAAAAGGATGTTGAGACTCTAGAAAAAGTGCAGAGAAGAGCAACAAAGAGGATTAGGGGACTGGAGGCTAAAACATATGAAGAACAGTTGCAGGAACTGGGCATGGCTAGTTTAATGATAAATAGGACCAGAGGAGACATGATAGCAGCCTTCCAAATATCTCAGGGGCTGCCACAAAGAAGGAGTCAAGCTATTCTCCAAAGCACCTGAGGGTAGAGCAAGAAGCAATGGGTGGAAACTAAACAAGGAAAGAAGCAACTTAGAACTAAAGAGGAAATTTCCTGACCGTTAGAACAATTAACCAATGGAACAGAAGTTGCCTCCTGTAGTTGTGAATGCCCCAACACTGGAAATTTTTAAGAAGATTTTGGATAATAATTTGTCCAAAGTAATGTAGGGTCTCCTGCTCAAACAGAGGGCTGGACTAGAAGATCTCAAGGTCCCTTCCAGCTCGATTCTGATTCTGAAAGCACCAAAATACAGGGGGGAAAAGCAACAGATGGAAACTAATCCAGGAGAGAAACAACCTGGATGGAATTAAGGAGAAATTATCTGATAATTGGAGCAATTAACCAGTGGAATTGCTTGCTTCCAGAAGTTGTGAGTGCTCCAATACTGGAATATTTTAAGAAGAGACTGGACAGTCATTTGTTTGGAATAGTATAGGGTTTCCTTTTCAAGCAGGGGTTAGACTAGAAGACCTTCAAGGTCCCTCCCAACTCTATTATTCTGTTATGTCCACATAAGATTGAAACCCATCCCAAAACATCTACTTGGTCATTGGCAACTCAAATTCACATCGAAGCATCTGTGTTGGACGTCCAGCCAAACCAAACAGGAGGATTTTCACACAACCTCTCCTTTGCAGTCACCTGAGCCTCTGGCTCTCTGCCGCATCACACACTCCATCATCCCCAGCCAGCCAGCCAGCCGAACCAGACAGAGCTGTCTTCCTGAGCGAGCAGGGAATTTCAAACGGCAACACACACAACCTTTTTTGAAAAGACAACGGGAAAGCAATGCAGCCTCCCGGTCAACAGAGGGACCCTTGGAGAACGTCATTGTCCTCGTGCCAACAACATCAGCATCCCGTGCCGCACAGTGGTGGCTCCACAGCTGCACTCACACCAGTGTGTTGCTCTCACAACCACTTGAGGAGGCAGCAGCACAGATCATTTGCCCCAGAAACGGGGTTTAGCTGAGCTTTGAGAGAGGCATCGCCACTATTTTTTTAGTGTTATTCTTATGTATTGGGTTATTTTAAAAATTAGTATTATGCTTTTATCGCTGTAAGCTGCCCTGAGTCCACAAGAAGAATGGCGGCCTATAAATATTATTATTATTATTGTTATTATTATTATTATTATTATTATTATTATTATTATTATCATCATCATCATCATCATCACTGGGGGAAAGATTAGAAGTAATGTGAAAAAATATGATTTTACTGAAGGAGTAGTAGATGCTTGGAACAAACTTCCAGCAGACGTGGTTGGTAAATCCACAGTACAGTAACTGAATTGAAACATGCCTGGGTAAACATATATCCATCCTAAGATAAAATACAAGAAACAGTATAAGGGCAGACTAGATGGACTGTGAGGTATTTTTCTACCGTCAATCTTCTATGTTTCTATCGTCGTCATCATCATTTATTTATTTTATTCACAAAAAACAGTAACACACAGCAAATGAAATGGATATGCTGGATTCCGTATCACAATATCACAGGCAGCCATTCTCCTGGTGGACTCAGGACAACTTACAGCAAAAAAAGCATAATACATAAGAATAACACTAAAAAAATCTATCCCAATAAAACAACTCACAATCATCACTCATATATACTAACGGCCGGGGCGGAGGACCATCATTTAACGACCCCAGGCCTGCCGACATAGGTGTGTTTTAAGCTCTTTTCGAAAGGCGAGGAGAGTGGGGAGCGGTACGAATCTCTGGAGGGCGTTGGTTCCAGAGGACGGGGCCACCACAGAGAAGGCCTTTCCCCGTGAACCCGCCAGTTGGCATTGTTTGGCCGATGGGACCTGGAGGAGGCTGACCCTGTGCAACCTAATCGGTCACTGAGACATGTGAGGCAGAAGATGGTCCCGTAAATAATCTGGTCCTAACTAAGGCCACAGAGAGCTTTATAAGTACTGTATTTTTCGGAGTATAAGTTGCATCGGGGTACAAGACGCACCTTCCTTTTTGGGGAGGAAAATAGGGGAAAAAAACTTCTTACCAGATATTTATCTGACTAGAATCTTTAGTCTCAAGCTCAACCAGGATAAGACGGAGTGGCTGTGGGTTTTGCCTCCCAAGGACAATTCCATCTGTCCATCCATCACCCTGGGGGGGGAGTCACTAACCCCCTCAGAGAGGGTTCGCAACTTGGGCGTCCTCCTCGATCCACAGCTCACATTAGAGAAACATCTTTCAGCTGTGGCGAGGGGGACGTTTGCCCAGGTTCGCCTGGTGCACCAGTTGCGGCCCTATTTGGACCAGGACTCACTGCTCACAGTCACTCATGCCCTCATCACCTCGAGGTTCAACTACTGTAATGCTCTCTACATGGGGCTACCTTTGAAGAGTGTTCGGAAACTTCAGATCGTGCAGAATGCAGCTGCGAGAGCTATCATGAGCTTTCCTAAATTTGCCCATGTCACACCAACACTCCGCAGTCTGCATTGGTTGCCGATCAGTTTCCGGTCACAATTCAAAGTGTTGGTTATGACCTATAAAGCCCTTCACGGCACCGGACCAGAATATCTCCGGGACCGCCTTCTGCCGCACGAATCCCAGCGACCAATTAGGTCCCACAGAGTTGGCCTTCTCCGGGTCCCGTCGACTAAACAATGTCGTCTGGCGGGACCCAGGGGAAGAGCCTTCTCTGTGGTGGCCCCGACCCTTTGGAACCAACTCCCCCCAGATATCAGAGTTGCCCCCACCCTCCTAGCCTTTCGTAAGCTCCTTAAAACCCACCTCTGTCATCAGGCATGGGGGAATTGAGACTTTCCCTCCCCCTAGGCTTTAAAATTTATGCATGGTACGCTAGTGTGTATGATTGGTTTTTAATTTTTGGTGTTTTTTAAATTAATTTAAATATTGGATTTGTCTTACATTGTATTGCTATTGCTGTGAGCCGCCCCGAGTCCGTGGAGAGGGGCGGCATACAAATCTGATTAAACTTAAACTTAAACTTAGTCTGGTCAGCTTCAGCATATTATTTTATCCCCTGGTCAGGGCTTTAAAAAAACTTTATTTGGAGAGAGTAACAATGAAAGAGCTTGCAAGCCACTGAGAGCCAGAAACATCATTAGCACCTGAAAAGAAAAATTCAGCAATGGAAAAAACCCATCAAAGACTTAGGGCTTGGAAAACATTCTTTGCAGAGAGTAACAATGAAAGAGCCTGCAAGGTAAGAGCTGGGAACATCGTTAGTGCCTGGTTAGGGCTGGAAAGAAACTTACTCAGAGCAAGTTAGAGTAATGAAATAAACCCTGCAGAGACTTAGGGCTTGGAAAACATTCTTCGCAGAGAGAAACAATGAAAGAGCCTGCAAGGTAAGAGCTGGGAAGATCGTTTGCAGGTAGTAAGGGCTGAAAAAAAAGCTACATTCAGAGTATAAGACACATCCAAATTATCAGCCTCTTTTAGGGAGGAAGAAAGTGCGTCTTATACTCCAAAAATCCGGTAATAACCAAGATGATGGCAGAGGTGCGGAAACTACCCTTCCTGGATTTCTTGGTTCTGAGTTCCAGCTGGGAGCACCAGAAGGCGAGGTCCCAAAGCTCTCCCACCTGAGGAGGCCTCCCTAGATTGGCTCCGTCCCTTCTTTGGGTCAGTTCTCCTGCTCCCACCGCCTCCAACGTCCCGCCACTCACCGTCCCCCTCCACCTTCTCGGGGCTTCGGCTCCAGACGATCTGGCGGCTCTTTGGCCGGAGTTGGAAACTCCTCCGCTCGGGCCTCTGGGATTTCTTCTGGTAGAACAAGGTCAAGATGGTGCCCATCTCCAGGCACTGCAGGACCTGGGCCATGTCGGGCCCGTTGGCGGCCTCCAGGCGGGAGGGCTCTTCCGCCACGAAGCCATTGGTGAAGCTGTTGAGGCGGGAGAGAGACATCGCTCAGCACATGGCCGGGGGGGGGTCCTGGCGACAAAGGGGGGGGTCTCTTTTGGGTGGCAGGCAGGTTCCAAGGGTGAAGGTCCTCTCCTTCGGCCCCCTGTGGGAGAATTTGAAGAGGGTGGTCAGCTTATATGAAAGGAAAGAGAGGGAGTCTACAGAGAGGGGCGGCATTCAAATCCAATAAATAAATAAATAAATAAATAAGGGGAAGGAAGGAAGGAGGGAGGGAGGAAGGACAGAAAGAAAGAGAGAAGGGGAAAGAAGGGAGATAGGTAGGTAGGAAGGAAGGAAGAAGGAAGGAGAAAGAAAGAGAGAGAGAGAAGGGGAAGGGGAAGGAAGGAAGGACAAAGAAAGAGAGAGAGAAGGGGAAGGGAAAGGAAAGGAAGGGAGGAAGGAAGGAAGGAGAGAGAGAGAAGGGAAAAGAAGGAAGAAAAGGAAGAGTGGAGAGAAATAATAGGGAGAAAAGAGACAGAAGGGATAAAGAAAAGAAAGGAAAAGAAGGTGGGAAGAGAGAAGGAAGGTGGGAAGAAAGAGAGAGAAAAAGAGGGAAAGGGAGAGAAAAAGGGAGGAAGGGAGGGAAGAGAAAGGATAGAAGAGAGACAGAAAGAAAAAATGAAAGGAGGGAAGAAAGTGAGGGAAAGAATCGAAGAATGAAGGGAGGGAGGGGGGAAGAAGGAAGGAGGGAAGGAAGAAGGGTGGGAGAGAGGTAAGAAGGGAGGGAGAAAGGAAAGGAGGAAAGAAGGAAAAGGAGGGAAGAGAGAGAGAGAAAGAAGGAATGGAAGGAAAGGAGAGAGAGAAAGGGAGGAAAGGAATGAAGGAATGAAAGAAGGGCGGGAAGAAGGGAGAAAGAGAGGGAGAAAGGAAAGAAGGAAGGAAGGAAAAGGAGGAAAGAGAGAAAGAAGGGATGGATGGAAAGGAGAAAGAGAGAAAGGGAGGAAAGGAATGAAGGAATGAAATACGGGAGAGAAGGAGGGAAGAAGGGAGAGAGGGGAAGAAAAGAAAGAAGGAAGGAAAGGAAGGGAGAGAGAGAGAGACGGGCGCTACCCACCTCCGGGCTCTTCACGGGAGCATCTCTCCCCTCCTCGGGGCAGGGGGGGTTTCCAGGGGGGGGTCCCCGCTCTCCTCCCCTTCAGCCCCTCCGGGCCCCTCCCAGGGGCTGCATTGAGGGGGGGGTCTCTGCGGCGGAGGCTCCTGCCGGGCGAGGGGGCAACAGCAACGGCGGCACTGGCTGCAATGGAGGCGCAGAGGAAACGCCGCGGCGCCCGGCCGGAAAGACTCGGGAGGAAGGGAGGAATTTGGGGAAGGGAGGAGCGGAGCAGCGGCCGGAGGAGGAGGAGGAGGGAAAAGCGGGGTGGGGGGGGGGGTGTTCCAGCAGGACAGCGGGGGAGGGCGACCCCTGCCGGCGGCCACGAGGACCTGCAGCCGCCCGCAGCAGAAGCCCTGCAAACCCACCCGCCTCCCCACCCTAAATGAAGGCTGCTGGGTTGTTGTTGTTTTTAAGCCCCTTTGGGGGCTTGGAATCCCCCCGAAAAAATAATATACTGTTGAACTGGGGTGCAATGCAGCCTCCTCCCCCCCGCCCTTCCCTTGGAGGGGGGGGCTGTTGGCTGCCCCCCCCAACCCCCTCAAGCCAAGGTTTTTTCTCTCCAACCCCCCACTTTCCTCTCCTGCCCCCCCAAAATGGGGTCTTGGAATTCCCCCAAATATATATCCTGGGGTGCAATGCAGCCTCCCTCTGCCCTACCCTTGCAAGGGGGGGCTGATGCCTTGGACCCCCCCAACGCCCTCAAGCCAAGGTTTTTTTTGTCTCCCCCCCACTTTCCTCCCCTGCACCCCCCCCACAAATGGGGACTTGGAATCTCCTCCAAATAATATCCTGTGGTTGAGCTGGGGTGCAATGCAGCCTCCCTCTGCCCTCCCCTTGCAAGAGGGGGGGGGCGATGCCTTGCCCCCCCCCCAACCACCTCAAGCCAAGATTTTTTTTCTCTCCCCACCCTGCATTTTCCTCTTCTGCCATCCAGAGCTGCCACGTTTGTCCAGGAGTCTCCTTGGGGGGAAGGGGGCGTCTTTTGCAGGGTCTCCAGAGTCCAAGGTCACCCCCACTGGCATTGTTACATCTTTGCATGCCACCGATAGGCACGTGACAAAACAAACAGATAAATAAACAGATAAATGTCGCTTATAAAATGTATGCATGGTATGTCTGTTTGTATGGTTGGTCTCTTATTTATAAATGAATGAATGAGTGAATGAATGAATGAATGAATAAATAAATAAATAAAATAAAAATCCTCAGCAGCAGCAACAACAACATAGAAACATAGAAGACTGACGGCAGAAAAAGTCCTCCTGATCCATCTCGTCTGCCCTTATACTATTTCCTGTATTTTATCTTAGGATGGATCTATGTTTATCCCAGGCAGGTTTAAATTCGGTTACTGTGGATTTACCAATCACATCTGCTGGAAGTTTGTTCCAAGCATCTACTACTCTTTCAGTCAAATAATATTTTATGCACTAAATGTAACTGGATTGTATGGCTGAATTATTACTTGTATTTCTGGTCTATCGGCTGGACGTCCATGTTTCCTCTGTGTACGTATATCTTTGACCACTCAGAGAGTACTCTGCACACTCCCTAACATACACAAAGCATGAACGCTGTGAGCCAGGAAGTGTTTTGACAGCCAGAGGCCCCTATGAATACTCTGGAGCGATTGAAGGTGACTGGATAGTGCAAAGGGCCCTGGG
Organism: Erythrolamprus reginae; assembly: GCF_031021105.1. Taxonomy (NCBI): domain Eukaryota; kingdom Metazoa; phylum Chordata; class Lepidosauria; order Squamata; family Dipsadidae; genus Erythrolamprus; species Erythrolamprus reginae. The sequence continues at coordinate 257,033,869 of NC_091952.1, forward strand.
GCGGAGAGGACTAGAGCCTTATTTTGCAAAACGTTTTCCCACTACAAGCAGCCAGGAACAAGGTCCAAGTAAACAGCTAGGTGAAAAGGGCGGATGTGTTAGGAAACAGAGCAGCAATGAAGCACTGATGATGTTAGTTGTTTGGGTCATGAAATGTCTGAAAGTAAACACCCAAGCTCAGAGCAGAGGGAGGGAGGAGAGGGAAAGGAAGGGAGGAATGAAGAGGAAGGGGGGGTGGAAGGAAGGAAGTGGAAGGGAGGGAAGAGAAGGAAGGAAGGGAAAGAGAAATGAAAGAAAGGGGAGGGGGAGGGAAGGAAGGGAGAGGGAGGGAAGAGAAGGAAGGAAGGAGGAAAAGGTGTTGTGGTTAGCTCTGGCCCAGCTCCTGCCCCAAGGACTGTGGATGTGGGGGAGACATCCACCTGCCGCAGGCCTGTTTTTCTCCCGGTGGACTCTGCTGATGAAGGCTCCTCTGACCAAGAAGACATGAGTGACAGGGAGGAGGAGAGTGGGGCAGACAGCTCAGAAGGAGATCAATTATCTAGCTCCTCCTTGGATTCAGAACAAGAGTTAATGATACAGCCACGCGATAGGCAACAACAACTGAGAGATTATCACAGAAAATGAGGCCACCTGTGGTTGGGTGGGGCTGTGGTCATTAGTGAGGCTGCTATAAAGAGCAGCCTGTGGGTTTGGCCATTGTGGAGGATTATCTGATTGTTGTATTTCCTGCCTGCTTTGCTGACTTCGACCTTGGTGTGTTGCTTTTTCCACTTTGAAACTGAAATAAATGAGACTCAGACAGGAGTACAAGATGGTTCCGTTTATTCAGCTCTCTCGAAAGTGACTTCAGCAAGGAACGCATCTGAGCTGTCAGTGTCAGAACAGCCCTTTTTATACCTTTAAGGCTCGCGCCTAAAAGAAACGGCCGTGCGTCTTAGCCAATCAGACGCGGCCAAGGTTTATTCACAGTTTAAACAGTATTTACAAGGCATTTTCTTTTACAGATTTTACATTGGTTATATACAGACTTAACACCCCTCCCTCATTAGTTGAGACAACTGTCACTCAGTGAGCCAAGTGACGTAGTCCTCCAATCGATTGGGCCGGCGTGACGTGCGCTCAGACCTGCGCAGATCATTACCGGCTGGTATGTCTATGGTGGAGGTTGGTTCGTCGTTGTCTCCTGTCCGCGGCTGGGCCCAAGTTGGGGCTCTGGCCTGCGGAGATAAGTATGCTGATGGTACACCGTGCCCAGAAGAGGAGGAAGGCTCGGCATCGCTGGAGGAGGCATCTGGCCGTGGTAAGTCCTTTTGTAATTCCAAAAGTTCGAGTTGCGAATTAATGTCTGCTTGGGGGGAAGAATTTCCGTTAGCGGCCGGCATTCCATTTGATGTTATGCGCCCCCTTAAATGATCGATGTGCCGTCTCCATGTGCGGCCATCTTCCAGTTGTACCACATAAGACTTTGGGGCTGTTTGTTGCAATATTTTTCCTTTCAGCCAACTCAACCCCCCATCAAAATTTCTAGCAAAAACAAGTTGCCCTAAGTACATATTTCTTTCAGGTGTTATACATGTTTCATTATTTACATTTTGAGTACAATAACGAGGGTGCAACCTGTCCAGGGGGGACCTTATTTTTCGACCCATTAAAATCTCTGCTGGGCTTTTATTTGTGATAGAATTTGGGGTGATATGCTGCATTAATAGAAACTGATCTAATTTGTGTTGTATTTCCCCTGGGCCAGCCCTGCGCAAGGCTTCTTTGGCCACACGTACATAACGTTCTGCAAGGCCATTAACCCATGGCGAGTAAGGGGATGTGAGTGCGTGTCTGACCCCCAAGTTGCTCAAAAAACACTCAAATTGTCTGGCAGTCAATTGTGGCCCGTTATCTGAAACTAGGATGTCTGGGCACCCATGTGTGGCAAACAAATGATATAGTGCCTTGATGGTGGCACAAGTAGTAATGTTTTGCATAGCAATGATTTCCACCCATCTGGAGAACGCGTCTACCACAATTAAAAAGTTTTGGGTTCCGATAGGCCCTGCGAAGTCAATATGAATGCGGGACCATGGCCCAGTGGGTCTTTCCCATTCCAGAGGTGTTGTTTTCGGGGGATTGGGCCGTGACTCCTGGCAAGGGTCACAGTTTGCTACCCATTGCTCAATGTCCCTATCTAAACCTGGCCACCACAAATAGCCCCTGGCCAACCCTTTCATTCTGACAATGCCTGGGTGGCCTGCATGCAACATACTTAGTACCTTCTGTTTTAAGGTATTGGGAATGACCACCCTGTCACCCCATAACACGCATCCCTTCAAGTAGGATAATTCCAACCTTTTAGATTTGAATTCTGACAGCCCAGTTTCCTCAGAGTCTCCCAACCATCCTTTTAGAATACAATTGATTACTTTTAACAATAGTAAATCCTTCTTGGTGTGCTCAGCCACCTCTTTGGCAGTGGTCAGGCAGTTTTCCTCAAGGTCAATTAGTAAGACATCCTCTGTGGGGGTTGGATCTGAGACTAACTCGGGCATGGGGCATCTACTTAACCCGTCAGCATGATTTATTGATTTTCCCCCCTTATGTGTTAGATGGTATTGGTATCCTGACAGGAAAAGGGCCCATCTTATTAATCTGGGGGACATGAAGGGAGGAGTTGGTTTATTGGCAGCTAGAAGACCAAGCAGGGGTTTGTGATCTGTTATTAGTTCAAAACTCCTCCCACAGAGATAATAATGGAATTTCTTAACGCTAGAGACTAGGGCCAATGCCTCTTTGTCTAATTGGCTGTAGTTTCTCTCTGCCATGGACAATGTTTTAGAAAAGAAGGCGATGGGGGCCTCTGTATTGTTTGGCATTATGTGAGCTAATACCCCACCAACCCCATACGCCGAAGCATCGCACGTGAGCCTTATGGGCAAAGTTGAGCTATATTGAACCACTACGCTTTTAGAGGTCAATAACTGTTTTATTTTATGAAAAGCTTCGCGCTCCATTGTGCCCCAGGTCCAGGGAACTCCCTTCTGCAGCAGTCGGTGTAGTGGTTCTGCTGCCGTTGCCTTCTGCTTAAGGAAGACAGAATAAAAATTAAGGAGGCCCAGAAATGCTTGGAGTTCTGTCTTATTATTTGGCTCGGGTGCTTTGGTTATGGCCTCTAGTTTGTCTGCTGTGGGGTGTATTCCCTCACTGTCTATTCTATAGCCCAGAAATTCTATGCTACTTGCTCCCCACACACACTTGTCTGGTTTTACTTTTAACCCCTTAGCTTGCAGTCTAGCCAATACTTCTCTGATGCGCATGTTTAATTCTGCTTGGTTTTTTCCTGATATAAATATATCGTCAAAATATGGGGAGGTTCCTTTTATACCTGCCAATAATCGTTCCATGAAACTTTGGAAAATACCTGGGGCGGTACTGACCCCAAATTGCAGGCGGGTGCACCTAAAAGCACCCCTATGGGTTACTATGGTCTGGGCCAGGGATGTGGCCTCATCGACCGGAAGCTGTTGGTATGCCTGTGCCAGGTCGATTTTCGAAAATACTCTCCCTTCCCCCAAAGAATGAAGCAATTGTTGGACCACTGGGATCGGGTATGGATGGTGTTGAAGGGCCTTATTGATAGTGGCTTTGTAGTCTGCACAGACCCTTAAGGAGCCATCAGGTTTAACTGGAGTGACAATGGGAGTTTCCCATGGCGCTTGTTCTACAGGGACTAAGATGCCCTGGGCAATCAATTTGTCCAATTGGATGTCTAGTTTAGGCAATAGTGGTAGGGGTACCCTACGAGGCTTAAGTCTGACTGGGGGTACCTTGGGATCTAGAGAGAAGGAGATAGGGGCCCCATTATAGGTGCCCAAAGTAGGGCTGAAAACCTCAGGAAATTCTTGGATAAAGTTAGGAATATCAGGTTCAGCATTTACATGACAAAGACCCAGTATTTCAATTCCCAGAGGAGACATCCATGTTAACCCCAGGAGGGAGTGTTTGGCTCCCTCAACCACAATCAGAGGAAGAAAATATTCACAATTTTTAAATTTCACAGGCACATCTACTTTTCCCAAAACAGGTATGACATTACCTTGAAAATCCCTTATTATTAAAGTTGAGTTAACAAAATCAGTTTTAAGAAAATTTGGCATATACATTTTGAATTTGTCCCAAGGCATAATAGAATGCTTAGAGCCTGTATCTAATTCTAGGTTACAAGGTTTGTTATTTAAAAGTAGTGAGATGATAATCTTGTTCCCTCCTTTAGCAGTTGCGCAATTTACGTAAGTTTGTGCTTTACCTCGTGCGTAGTCACGGTTAGCGGTAGAGTCGTGTCTGCGATTGAAGCCTCTGGAAAATTTGTTGTCTCGCGGTTGTTGTGCCTGGTTGTTGAAACGTTGTTGGCGGGGTGTAGAGAAGGACTCCTCTGGAAGGGGCGCTCTGCAAGCCTCGGCGATGTGCCCGCGTCGATTGCAGCGGCGGCAAATGGCGTCCCTGAAGGGGCAACGCTGTCGTGGGTGATTTCCTCGGCAACCGGGGCATGGGTTGGAGGGGCGTTGGTATCTGGGTTGTCTGGCTTGCTCGGAAGGCAGCAGGAGACAGGTGTCGTCGTCCGTGGCAGCTGGGCTGAGGTCATCTGTGGTTTCGGCGCGGGAAACAGCAACGGAGATTTTGGAGACGGTGTCTTTCTTTTCGTGTTCCTTGAGTTCTTTGGCGGCCGCGTCAGCTACTTCGGCTGTTTGAGCCAGCTTGATGACTGACTGAAGTGTTGGGTCGTCCTCTGTTAGGATTTTGTTCCGGACGGTCGCATTCTTCATTCCAAAGATCAGAGCGTCTGTGAGGCGAGCTTCTGGGCTGTCAAATTTGCACTTTGACAGCACCGTGCGAAGTCTCGTGGCGAATTGATTGATTGTCTCAGACTCACGCTGGGTCATCCTGGAAAATTGATGTCTGTAGACTACGGCAGGCTTCGTTGGTTTGAAGTGGTTTGCCAGTCTTGCTTGGAGGTCGTCCCACGGAACGGATTTAGCTGGAAGCGGGTCGGTAAGCGTTTGGACGAGGTCGAAAATCTCAGTCCCGCAATAGTTCAAGAAGATCGCCCGCTTCCTGTCGTCTTCAGCTTCTCCCATTCCTGCCGCTTCCAGGAAGATTTCGAATTTCGCCATGTAGGCGTCCCAAGACGACTTCTCGGGGTCGAAGTAGTCGGGAGCCCGGCCGATCTGGAGGTGATTCATGCTTGACTCGTGGATTCTTCGTTCTCTCGTCGCCAGTGAAATAAATGAGACTCAGACAGGAGTACAAGATGGTTCCGTTTATTCAGCTCTCTCGAAAGTGACTTCAGCAAGGAACGCATCTGAGCTGTCAGTGTCAGAACAGCCCTTTTTATACCTTTAAGGCTCGCGCCTAAAAGAAACGGCCGTGCGTCTTAGCCAATCAGACGCGGCCAAGGTTTATTCACAGTTTAAACAGTATTTACAAGGCATTTTCTTTTACAGATTTTACATTGGTTATATACAGACTTAACAGAAACTAAACCAGAGCAAAGTGTGTTTCACTTTGTGAAAGAAGAAGGACTGTGAATTGCCTCACAGCTGCAAGCTAAGTATCTCAGAACTGATAAGGGACTTGTACAAATTACCAGTTTGTTTGGAGACGAGGGCTCTTGGCTATACCAAAAGAGGGCTTAGGTTAAGGGAATTTTCATTATAAAGAACATTGCTTTGAATTTTCAAACGTGTGTGTGTCTGAAATTTGTATCTGACTTTTCAGGAGGATTCTACCAGAGAGCCCGACAGAACAAAAGGAAAGAAGGAGAAGGAAGGAGGAAAAGGAAGGAAGGAGAAAAAGGAAGAAAAGAAAGAAAAGGAAAAAATTAGAATAGAATAGAATAGAATAGAATAGAATTTTTATTGGCCAAATGTGATTGGACACACAAGGAATTTGTCTTGGTACAGATGCTCTCAGTGTACATAAAAGAAAATATAGATTTGTCAAGAATCATGTGGTACAACATTTAATGATTGTCAGGTGTCAAATAAGCAATGAAGGAAAAATCAATATTAATAAAAATCTTAGGATACAAGCAACAGGTTACAGTCATACAGTCATAAGTGGGAGGAAATGGGTGATAGGAATGTTGAGAAAAATCTAGTAGTACTAGTAGTGCAGCCTTAGTAAATAGTTTGGAGTAAAGAGTAAATAGAAAGTAAGTAAATATCTACAACACCATATGCCTGCTCTTTTTAACCTTTATATTATAATAAAATTTTATTTTTTAAAAAAAGAATGTAAGTAAATAGAAAGTAGTAAATAAAAAGATAGTAGTAAAAAGGAAGGAAGGAAAAGAAGGAAGGAAAGAAAGAAAGAAGGAAAGAAAGAAAGAAAGATCCAGTTTATGATCTGGCGATCTCGTCCCACCAAGCCTCCTCAGTTACAATTCGGTTCCACCTGCTCTGAACCTCACTTCTTGAGCAGCCACTGTGATGGCAGAATCGCCATGGTTCTGTCGGGTTCCAGATCTTTCAGAAGCGAATAGTTCTCCTCTCCCTTTTCAATGGAGGAAAACCAGGAGAGGAAGGATCTTGCTTTCTCCAGGTGGAGAAGTGATCCGACGGTGAGAAAGCAGGAAGACGGGTGAGGCCTCCTAAGAAAGCCCAGTTTCAACGGTGCCATCCTTCCCAGAGAACTTATTAGCTGTTAGGGGACTGGAGACTAAGACATAGGACACTGATGGTGCCGAAAGAGTGTGAGCATGCACAAATGCACGAGTGCCCACACCCATAATTCAATGCCTGGGGAGGGCGAAAACAGCTTCCCCCGCCCCCTGGAGTCCCACTGGAGGCCGGAAATGGCCTGTTTCCCAACTCCTGGTGGGCCCAGTAGGCTCCTGTTTTGCCCTCCCCAGACTCCAAAGCCTTCCCTGGAGCCGTGGGAGGATAAAAAGGCCATCTCCCATCTCCTGGAGGCTCTCTGGAAGCCAAAAACGCCCTCCCAGAGCCTCTGTGCGAGCCAAAATAATCATAATTGTGTGCTGAAATTTTATGAAAAAGTTCACGCGAGACGTTTGGACAAAGAGAACAGAAATGTTTATTCTCTCTGGGGATACCAAAAACGGTTTGCAAAGCGGGTACTCTTCATAAGGGAAGAGACACTTGTACAGAAGCTAAAGAGCAGGTTATATAGGTTTTACAAGTCACAAAGGTAAATAGAATTCCTCAACTTATCATAGGGGTACACAGAATTCCTTGCCTAAATATGGTCTACATCCTGTTTCTTTCTTCTGGAGATGAATAGCACCTTATATAGTTTATTGGGTAAACAGCAAACATTTATCTTGTTAATCAGCAAACATTTATCTTGTTAAAAACAGATCCCAAAATGACAGTCACAAGATAAGGAAAAACAGGAAATCCTCACCTTGTTAAAGACAGAAACTACAGACAGCAAATACTGATATTCTTAAAATAAAACTTAAATTATTTTATAGACAATGGATTTTTCCTTCAATAATTAATAATAATAATTTATTAGATTATTAATCTAATAAATCTAATTTATTAGATTTATATGCCATCCCTCTCCGAGGATGGCAGCTGGCCGGCAAAAACATGCCCGTTGGAGCTGAGCTAGGGCAACGGCTCGTGTGCCAGCAGATAGGGCTCCGCATACCACCTGTGGCACCTGCGCCATAGGTTCGCCATCCCTAACATAGGAGGAAGAGTTGCTGGAATTGGGCACATATAGTTTAATGAAAAGAAGGACCAGGGGAGACATGATAGCAATATTTGAGAGTCTGCCTGTTAAGGAGTGTGCAGAGCAGTGAAGGGCTGTAAAACTTTTTACTACCCCACTGTGGGTTGGGGCTTGCCAGCCATGGGACCACATGGGAGGGCTTAAAGGTCATGTGACTGGCTTAAAGGTGGCCAATTTGACGTTACTCACATCAAGAGTTAGGGTTAGGGTGCCTGGCCTCCCCTCGCCTCAAAGAGAGACAATTTCCCTCTCTTTTTACTACTACTGAACATCCAAAATATACTATTTAATTCTGTGTATATATGCCCTGTGTACATATGTACACACAGGCACACCAAAATATAAATTATCTACCATATAAACTGTATGTGTATGTATATTGATGATGTTACTTAGTTGGGTAATGAAATGCCTGTAAGAAAACAACCAAGCTCAGAGAGCACCGAAGACTCCACAGTCCTCCAACTCTTCTTCCTCCTCCTTCTCCTCTTCTTCCTCATCCTCTTCCTCCTTATCTTCTTCCTCCTGCCTCCACTTTTTCCTCCTCCTCCTCTTCCTCCTCCTCCACTACCACCTCTTCCTCCTTCTCCTCCTCTTCCTCCTTTCTCCTTTTCCTCTTCCTCCTCCTCCACTTCCTCCTCCTCTACTTCCTCCTCCTCCACCACCTTCTCCTCCTCCTCTGCCTCTCCCCCTCCACAAACTCCACTCCCTTCTAGCACTGATGCTGTTACTTAGTTGGGTAATGAAATGTCTGGAAGAAAACAACCAAGCTGAGAGAGCATCAAGGATTCCACAGCGGTTGTCGTCCTTCTCCGCCTCCACCACCACCTCCTCCTCCTCTTCCTCCTCCTTCTCCTCCTCTTCCTCCTTTTTCCTTCTCCTCCTCTTCCTCCTTTCTCCTTCTCCTCTTCCTCCTCCTCCACTTATTTATTTATTTATTATTATTTATTTATTTATTTATTGGATTTGTATGCCGCCCCTCTCCGTAGACTTGGAGTGGCTAACAACAACAATAAAAAACAGTATGTAAATCCAATACTAAAACAAATAAAAAACCCTTATTGTAAAACCAAACATACTTACAAACAAACATAGCATGCATAAATTGTAAAGGCCTAGGGGGAAAGAATATCTCAGTTCCCCCATGCCTGGCGGCAGAGGTGGGTTTTAAGGAGCTTACGAAAGGCGAGGAGGTTGGGGGCAATTCTAATATCCGGGGGGAGTTGGTTCCAGAAGGCCGGGGCCGCCACCGAGAAGGCTCTTCCTCTGGGCCCCGCCAACCGGCATTGTTTAGTTGACGGGACCCGGAGAAGGTCGCTGGGATTCGTGCAGCAGAAGGCGGTCCCTGAGATAATCTGGTCCTCCTCCTCCACCACCTTCTCCTCCTCCTCTGCCTCCCCCCCTCCACAAACTCCACTCCCTATTAGCATTGATGCGGTTACCTAGTTGGGTAATGAAACGTCTGCAAGAAAACAACCTAGCTCCAAAAGCACCGAGGACCCATCACTTCAAACTGCAAATTGGGGGTCAAGGGAAAGGGTCTTTTTTTTATTATTATTATTTATTGGATTTGTATGCCGCCCTTCTCCGCAGACTCGGGGCGGCTAACAACAGCAGTAAAACAGTACAACAAAATCCAATACTAAAAAAGCAGTTAAAAATCCATTATATAAAGACCAAACATACATACATACATACATACATACCATACATAAAATTGTAAAGGCCTAGGGGGAAGTGTATCTTAGTTCCCCCATGCCTGGTGGCAGAGGTGGGCTTTGAGCAGCTTACGAAAAGCAAGGAGGGTGGGGGCAATTCTAATCTCTGGGGGGAGTTGGTTCCAGAGGGTCGGGGCCACCACAGAGAAGGCTCTTCCTCTGGGTCCCGCCAAGCGACATTGTTTAGTTGACGGGACCCGTCTTGCCTCCTCTTTCTGCTCAAGATCCCCACGGACAATTGGGGGGCCATTGTGGGACACAGAATGCTGGACTTGATGGGCTTTGGCCCGATTCAGCAGGGCTCTTCTTAGGTTCCTATGCAAATGTTCTTTATTCTTCCAAATAGAGTGAGTGTTATTTATGTCTCTCTTTCTTTTGTTCCTTTTCCTTCTTTATTTTTTTTTGCCTAGGTCAATAGATTGAACTTATTGAGAGAAGGAAGACCTTCTTATTGCTCCTGGAGAACTTCTGAGGCCTTGGAGGGACCGTTGACCTTCCCGCGTCTGAAGGGAAGCTCCTCCTCCTCCTCCTCTCTCTTCCGCTCAGCCCTCTCCTTCACCTCTTGCGGGAGGAAAGTCCTTTCCAAAGCCCTGCGGAAGAAACCCCAAGCAGAAGGTCTTCAAAATGTCCCACGCGACAGACGAGCTCGACGCCTGGATGGAAACGACCTCCAATCCAAATATAGACCCTGAGGAAGTCCATCTTGGGTTCCTTCATGCTGTTAAACCAGACCTCCTCCTGTCTGTGGATGACCAAGCCGTCCGTTGTCGGGAACCAACCTTGGAGGAGACGTCGGGCGTGAACGGCTCTGCGTTTGGAGAACAGGTAGAGGACCTGGGCCTGGTGGGTCTGGAGGCACCAGCTCAGGTGCAGGAAGAAAGCAAGACGAAAACCCCCAAAAGCTCTGGAGAAAGAGTGGACCTGGGGCCTTTAGGGGTCCCCTGCCTAAACCAGGAGGAGGAAAAAGAAAGTGTTCAGGTATCGGTAGTTCTCCTGCGAGAGGCTTGTCCCTGAATGTCCCTCCTCATAATCATCACCTTCTTTGAACGAGTCCACGAGTCTGGGTGTTCTATCCCGATCGATAGCGAGTTGCAGCCGGTCACAGGGTGGTACAATGTCCCGGTAGTGAAAATGGAGCTGTGCGCGCAACTCCAGCTGACCGGCAGGTGGGAGTGAGATTTGGCTTCTGTACATGCACCGGAGAGTGAAATCTCACACGTGGATGCGTGCATGAGAGATTTCAGCAATTTTCGGTGATTTTTTGGGACAATGTAATACCGGTGAATTTTTGGATACAATAATACCGGTAAAAATCACCAAAACTCTCACCCATGCGTCCATCCTCACGCAAGATTTGGCAGAAACTGAATCTCATGCCGTTGCATGCCCGACCGCCCGCCAGACCTGCGCATGCCTGCGCCAGTCCCCGGGACCGTTCCGGTAGTGGTGATGATGGGTTGCCTGGTCCCAATGATGAGCTCACACAAGTTTTAAGCATATAATTTGTAATACTGTATTTTACTAACAAAAAGGATAACGGTATAAAATATCTCAGCAAAAGCACTATTTCCGAGACCTGGTTGGGCCAACAGAAATGGCTGCAGATAAATGCAATAAGTAAATATTTAAATAAAAGTGAGAATAAGGAAGCATTCTCGAGAGAAGAAAATTGCTTTGAGAAAATATTAAAAGAAAAGAGTAATGATGCAAAAGCACAGGCAAGTAATATATACAGAATGTTATTGCAAGCAGAAGAGGGAGTGATAAAAGGTCTGACAAGATGTTGGCAAAATGAATTACAAATTGACGAAAGAGAGATGAAAGATATAGTAGAAAACATACAAAAAATTAAAAATACAAGAGTTAGAGAGATGAGAAGGAAAATTTTACATAAATGGTATTACACACCATCACAACTTGCACACTTCCAGAGAAGGAGTTTTTTTTATTATTATTATTATTATTATTATTATTATTATTATTATTATTATTATTATTATTATTATTATCTATTGGATTTGTATGCCGCCCCTCTCCGCAGACTCGGGGCGGCTAACAACAGTGGTAAAACAACATGAACAATCCAATTAATAAAAACAACTAAAAAACCCTTATTATAAAAAAACCCAAACATACACACAAACATACCATGCATAACTTGTAGTAGCCTAGGGGGAAAGGATAACTTAACTCCCCCATGCCTGGCGACAAAGGTGGGTCTTAAGTAATTTGCGAAAGACAAGGAGGGTGGGGGCCGTTCTAATCTCTGGGGGGAGTTGGTTCCAGAGGGCTGGGGCCGCCACAGAGAAGGCTCTTCCACTGGGGCCCACCAAACGACATTGTTTGGTTGACGGGACCCGGAGAAGGCCAACTCTGTGGGACCTTATCGGCCGCTGGGATTCGTGCGGTAGAAGGTGGTTCCGGAGGTATTCTGGCCCAATGCCATGAAAGGCTTTAAAGGTCATTACCAACACTTTGAATTATGCATATGTTCTGGGAGTGTGCTGAACTTCAGAAATTCTGGAAGGAAGTGCAGAACGAAATAAATAAGATGTTAAACTTTAAGTTGATAATTACAAAAGAAATAGCTGTATCAGTTAAACAAAGAGAACTGAAAGATTTTAAAGAAATAAAAACTGCAGCAGTGGAAAGCGCTCAAGCAGCAGTGGTATTGGGTTGGAAAGAGGCTAAAGAATGGACATGACAGAATTGATACTGGTACATGGTGGATCAAATTCACTTTGAAATTATGGAAATAAGATTAAACAACTTTAATGAAAACAAACTGGAGAAACTGATGGAGCGATGGGACGAGGTGAAAGATTATATGTTAAGCAAAAGCAAGAATCCAGTCTGTTGATGTATCGGCTGTTAATTAAAGTCTCGGGCATTAAAGCCTCTAAGAACTCCCCAAATAATTTTCTTTGATTAATTCTCTAATTAACCATGACTCATGCTGAATTGGCAGGCTGTCTGAAGACACAGTTTTTGGTTTTTCAATTTGTAAATCACAGAAAGAGATCCCGAGCATGATCAGATTGTCCATCTCTCATATTGAACATTGACTTCCTCAATCACTTGTCACGAGACTCCCCCTTCTTTTGCCATAAGGTGTGGCTAAATGCTCTAGAGCAGTGTTTTTCAACCAGTGTGCCGCGGCACACTAGTGTGCTGTGAGACATAGTCAGGTGTGCCGTGGGGAAATTAAACATGGGTCTCCAAACTATAGCCTATGTACTGGATATGGCCCGTGGAGGCCAGTTATCTGGCCCGCCGCCAGCCGTCTCCATCCGAACATAAACATTCCCCTCACAATCCCTCCAGCTATCAGCGACAGGAAGAGTGGAGGCACAGGGAACGCTCCCTGACCAATCACCTTCTAGGATTCATCCCGACCACTAGCGATGAGACAATAGCAGGCCGCCTCTCATCCACACTCAAGAAGGTCCCCGCTCGGGCTGCCACACACTTGTCATTGCGTGGCCGCGGTGAGTAGTTGAAGCTGCTACTCCTCCCCGTGGTCCCGATTTCTAATCCTGGTCAGGACTGGAGGTAAATGTTGCCACCACTAGATGAAGCCTCAGCCTCAGCTGGTTATGTCTATCCTATTCACACTAAGTGAGTATAAATACATTTAGAAACTATATTATTAATTATATGTATAAGATGTACTGTGTTAGAGTGTCATTTTGTGTCATTTTGGTTGGTGGTGTGCTCCAGGATTTTGTAAATGTAAAAAATGTGTTGCGGCTCAAAAAAGGTTGAAAATCACTGTTCTAGAAAGCTATTCATGCATAGACCTCTTCCTGTTCAGCCAGTCCTGTCTGCTGACACCCCTGCACACTCTTGTATCGAGAAGAGGCTCTTCCTCTTCTCCTGAGTCACTCATGGACACCTCTGGAGGTGCAACAGGCCCTGGTTGGCTTTCAGTCTCTGACCCCACATCCTCTCCAACCTCCTCGCTATCAGACTCGGGTTCCGAGTACGCTGGCCTAGGAGACCAAAACACAGGGTGTGAACTGCAATTTGATTGGGCCAGAGCATTATAAGATGCAAATCAACTTTACCATGATTGTCTGCTGTTGTCTGCTGTTGATGGTGGTGGTTATTAGTTGGCTGGCTGGAGCCGTTTGAGCGTGAGTTAAATATTGAGTAGAGTAGTGATAGTGATACGGAGAAACCTGGATTGGTTTAGTATCTACTTGTACGTAAGCTGAATATACGGAGAGGGGCAGCATACAAATCTAATACATTATCATTATTATCATTATCATTATCATTATCATTAACATTATCATTATCATTATCATTATCATTATCATTATCATTATCATTATCTTTATTTATTTATTTATTATTTAGATTTGTATGCCGCCCCTCTCCGCAGACTCGTTATCATTATCATTTATCATTTATCATTTATCATTTATCATTTATCATTATCATTATCATTATCATTATCATTATCATTATCATTATCATTATCATTATCATTATCATTATCATTTAGCATTAGCATTAGCATTATCATTTATCTTTATCATTATCATTATCATCATCATTATCATCATTATTATTTATCATTTATCATTTATCATTTATCATTTATCATTACCATTATCATTATCATTATCATTATCATTATCATTATCATTATCATTATCATTATCATTATCATTATCATTATCATTATCATTATCATTATCATTATCATTATCATTACCATTACCATTACCATTACCATTATCATTTTCTACTAGAAACCTGGATTGGTTTAGTATCTACTTGTACGTAAGCTTAATATAGCTAAAGTAAAGTTCCTGTACATAGAAGACTGAGACTGAAAATATTTTTGATTGCACTGAAGAGTAAAACTATTTAACATTGTTTTCTACAAATGTGTCTTCGTTATTTAATCTGCACGGGTTCATTTATTGCCACATTATATTCTGGTATCTCACTAAGTCCTCCTGTGTAGCTCCGTATACATCCGGACAGTTTCCTCCTGTTTCTTTCAGGGACCAGAGGTCACAACTGGTTGGGCTTCTCCCGCGGACGTCCTCTTGTCCATGGTGAGTAACATGAAGAACTGCGACGAGGCCGTCCTGAACGAAACTGCGGGGCAACTCATGGTGGTTTTGCATGAGCAGAAAATGGATTTGAAGGACAAGGTGAGAAGTTCCTTAAAGTCTGAACCAGCCAGAAGACGGGCTCTCCAGCAAGAAATTCAAGACTGCACCGTGTGTTTGTGTGTGTGTTTGTGTGTGTGGTGGGTCTTCTCCAACTCTTTCCCCAAAATCTTCTTGGGAAGGGTTGAATTCCATGTTTGTGGGGACCTATGGAGTCCACCAGTGGCTCAGCAGTTGACTGGTTGATTTAAGACAGTGATAGCAATAGCATGTAGAGTTCTATACTGCTTTTCCAGCCCTCCCTATGTGATTGACAGAGTCAGCCTCTTTCCCCCAACAATCTGGATCCTCATTTGACCCAACTTGAAAGGAAGGGAGTCAATATGGAGCCGGTGGGGAGATTCGAACCGCTGAACTACAGCTAGCAATAAGTTGAAGTTGCCTGCAGTGTTGCACTCTAACCACTGTGCCATCTCAGCTCTTAGATAAATAGATAGGAGGATGGATAGATAGATTGATAGATAGATAGATAGATAAATAGATAAATAGATAAATAGATAAATAGATAAATAGATAAATAGATAAATAGATAAGAGATAGATAAGAGATAGATAGATAAGAGATAGATGATAGATAGATAGATAGATAGAAAGATAGATAGATAGATAGATAGATAGATAGATAAGAGATAGATAGATAGATAGATAGATAGATAGATAGATAGATAGATAGATAGAGTCTTCGGAGAGGGGCGGCATACAAATCCAAATAATAAATAAATAAATTATATATATATATATATATATATATATATATATATATATATATATATATGAGATAGATAGATAGATAGATAGATAGATAAGAGACAGATAGACAGACAGACAGACAGACAGACAAGATAGATAGATGGATGGATGGATGGATGGATGGATGGATGGATGGATGGATAGATAGATAGATAGATAGATAGATAGATAGATAGATAGAGATAGATAGATAGATAGACAGACAGACAGACAGATAGATAAGATAGATAGATAAGATAGATAGATAGATAGAGACAGACAGACAGACAGACAGACTAGATAGATAGATAGATAGATAGATAGATAGATAGATAGATAAGATAGATAGATAGATAAGATAGATGGATAGATAGATAGAGATAGATAGATAGATAGACAGACAGACAGACAGACAGATAAGATAGATAGATAAGATAGATAGATAGATAGATAGAGACAGACAGACAGACAGACAGACAGACAGATAGATATAGACAGATAGATCTACCAACCTTGAGCTAGTGCTGTGATTTGAACCGCTAAACTACAACTACGGTTAGGTGAAGTAGCCTGCAGTGCTGCACTCTTAACCACTGCACACACACCCTACAACTTCAACCACAAATTGTCTATCGCAGACTCACTACAAGGTCCGTAAAGGAGGCAGGCATAAGTGCATTTGATTCTGTACAAATCGATGGTGAGACCACACTTGGAGCACTGTGTACAGCTCTGGTCCACCACACCTAATGAAGGATATAATGGAACTGGAAAAGGTGCAAAAAAGGGAAACAAGAATGATCAAGGGAATGGCGCCCCTCCCTTATGAAACCAGGTTGCAACACCTTGGTCTCTTCAGCCTTGAAAGACGGCGTTAAAGGGGTGACTCAATCGAAGTGCATAAAACCCTGCATGGGATAGAAAAGGTGGATAGAGAAAAATTATTTTCTCTATCACACAATACTAGGACAAGGGGGCCCTCCCTAAAGCTCACAGGTAAGAAAGTGAGGACAAATCAAAGGAAATATTTCTTCACCCAGAGGGTCCTTGGTTGATGGGATTCCCTTCCAGAAGAGGTCGTGACAGCTGTCAGCCTGGAGAGCTTCAAGGCAGGATTAGACAGATTCATGGATGCCAAGTGTATCATAGGTGGTGATTGAAAGATCTGTCCATGTGCCGCCTCTATGTTGCTTGAGGCAGGCAGGGTTCCCTTGGGTCCCATTTGTTGGGGGTCAGAGGAAAGGGAGGGTCTTGCCTTCTCTTCATGCTCAAGATCCCCATGGACAATTGGTGGGCCACTGTGTGATACAGAATGCTGGACTCGATGGGCTTTGGCCTGATTCAGCAGGGCTCTTCTTATGTTCTTATGTTCATCAGCATGTCTACCATCCCTGTCCAACTGTCCCTATTAATCTGTATTTACTCCCTTGGTTCATGTTTATGCCATACCTATACCTGCTATCAGTGAAGGACCTATTGGTACACCTCCTTGGTGCTTCCCGAGGCCAGCGTAGGCATGCGTGCCCCTGCCCCACTTGCCCCCTTCACAAGACTTCGGTTCTGCGCATGTGCCCAAAGCAAACTCTTGCACAATTTCAGCAATTTTCACTGATGTTTTTGTTTCCACGCATGTTCAAAAGTGAGAAATTGGCGAAAATAGCCGAAGTCGCATGAGATTTAGCTTCGGGCGCATGCACAGAAGTGGAATCTCACACACACACGTGTGTGCATGTTTCAGGGGTGTCAGGATTGAGCATATCTTGAGTTTATATCTCAATGCAGAAGGAAGGCCTACGTAGAGAATGCTGAGTTATTCTGAGGCAATTAAGCATGCAGCAACCTCATTGGGTGATAAGTATTTAGATATGCAACAGCTTTAGTATTGCTCTCTCTGCTCTCTGCTCTTTGCTCTCTGACCTTGCTCTGTGTGAAGTGTGTTCTGAAGTTGCTGTATTGATCTGTTGGTTCCTGTGAGTTACTGTAATTGAGATAGTTGTAGTGATACTAGTGAGATACCAGTATGATATATGTATATTAAAGATAGAATACAGTTAATAGTGTAAATAAGAAGTATATTTTTCCAAGACTTCCTACTGCTGCTGTGTTTCATTGAAGACTTCAACCAATCTCCATATCTACTTGTCTGTGGCTGGTTGGTTGGGCTGGTTAGCTGGTTGGGCTGACTATCTTCCAAAAGTGCAGCTCTGATAAGGGGCAAAGAGATATGCACGCATCTCCATTTTTTCTAATGGATCGCCAACCTCACCTGTACCAGGTGCAACCCATCGCTGCCTGCTATTTAGCACATGTTTAACAAAATAAATAAAGAATAGAAACCCAACAAGGTCACCAATGAAACTCCCGATTCCCCTGACCTGTGGCCCTGTGCCCATCTCCCCCTTCCATCGTTCCTCTCCAGGTCTCGGAAATAGTGGAGCAGCTTTATTGGGAGTTCAGCGCCCTCCCGATGGGCAGAGCTCGGTGGGCGGTGTTGAACGTGGTGACTACTCTAGCCGAAGTGTCGCCTGAAGACGTGGTCTCCTGCCTTTTGAAACACTCCCTGCCCTGCAACAGGTAGGACAAGACTGTCTCACCGGCCTGCCTTTCATAAGGGGGAGCTGTCTGTCAGAGCTTGCTTTATCCTCTGGTTGGTTTCATTGTTAACCCTACAAGGGGGCTGCAGATTAACAGAGTTGGAAGGGACCTTAGAGATCATCTAGTCCAGAGGTCCCCAATCTTTTTTGCACCAGGGACCGGCTTTAAGCTAGACCAGTTTTCCACGGCCCGGTGGGGGGGGGCTTTGGTCAAATGGGGGTGGGGTTATGGAGGGGTGGAGCTTAGTGATGCAGCCCTCCACACTTCTCCACAGGGCGGGGAGAATCAGGAGGCTCCTTTGGCGGCTGGGGGCTGCCTGGCTTTGTGATTTTGGCTGGGGGGGGGAGTTAGGAAGGTCCTACTTCTCCCCCCCCCAGCCAAAAATTCAAAGCCTATCTGCTGGATACGGGCGATGAGTGGGACAGAGCGGCGTGGAAGCCTCTTGCAGCAGCTGCCACAGCCACCGGCTTCGGCGCCGCTTGTCCCGCTCATCGCCCGTATCCAGCAGATAGGCTTTGAGTTTTTGGCTGGGGGGGGGAGAAGTAGGACCTTCCTAAGTCCCCCCCCAGCCAAAAACTCAAAGCCTATCTGCTGGATACGGGCGATGAGTGGGACAGAGCGGCGCGGAAGCCAGTGGCTGTGGCAGCTGCTGCAAGAGGCTTCCGCGCCGCTCTGTCCCACTCATCGCCCGTATCCAGCAGATAGGCTTTGAGTTTTTGGCTGGGGGGGGAGAAGTAGGACCTTCCTAAGTCCCCCCCCAGCCAAAAACTCAAAGCCTATCTGCTGGATACGGGCGATGAGTGGGACAGAGCGGCGCGGAAGCCAGTGGCTGTGGCAGCTGCTGCAAGAGGCTTCCGCGCCGCTCTGTCCCACTCATCGCCCGTATCCAGCAGATAGGCTTTGAGTTTTTGGCTGGGGGGGGGGACTTAGGAAGGTCCTACTTCTCCCCCCCCAGCCAAAAACTCAAAGACTATCTGCTGGATACGGGCGATGAGTGGGACAGAGCGGCGCGGAAGCCTCTTGCAGCAGCTGCCACAGCCACCGGCTTCGGCGCCGCTCGTCCCGCTCATCGCCCGTATCCAGCAGATAGGCTTTGAGTTTTTGGCTGGGAGGGGAGAAGTAGGACCTTCCTAACTCCCCCCCAGCCAAAATCACAAAGCCAGGCAGCCCCCAGCCGCCAAAGGAGCCTCCTGATTCTCCCCGCCCTGCCCGACGCCCCACCCTGTCCTGCATAATGTCCTCTGCCGGGAGGGCAGCGGCGGCGCGGACCGGCTGGAAAACCCCAATGGCCCGGTCACGGTCCGCGGACCGGCGGTTGGGGACCTCTGATCTAGTCCAATGACCTGTCCAAGCATTTCTGGCAGATGGCAGTTTCTTCTTGAGAACTTCCAGTGACTAAGGTCCCACAACTTCTGGAGGCAAATAGGCTAGACTAGATTAGACTGGACTGGACTGGAATAGAGTAGAGTAGAATAGAATAGAATAGAATAGAATAGAATAGAAACATAGAAACAGAAACATAGAAACATAGAAACATAGAAACATAGAAACATAGAAACATAGAAACATAGAAACATAGAAACATAGAAACATAGAAACATAGAAACATAGAAACATAGAAACATAGAAACATAGAAACATAGAAACATAGAAACATAGAAACATAGAAACATAGAAACATAGAAACAACGAAGACTGACGGCAGAAAAAGTCCTCATGGTCCATCTAGTCTGCCCTTATACTATTTCCTGTATTTTATCTTAGGATGGATATATGTTTATCCCAGGCATGTTTAAATTCAGTTACTGTGGATTGACCAACCACGTCTGCTGGAAGTTTGTTCCAAGCATTTACTACTCTTTCAGTAAAAAGAATAGAGAATTTCTTCATTGTCTAAGAATAGAATTCTTTATTGACCAAGTGTGATTGGACACACAAATAATTTGTCTTTGGTGCAGATGCTCTCAGTGTACATAAAAGAAAATGCACATTTATCAAGAATCATGATATACCACACTTAATGATTGTCATAGGGGTCAAATAAGCAATGAAGAAACAATCAATATTAATAGAAATCTCAAGGATACAAGCAACAAGTTACAGCCCTGCAGTCTTAAGTGGGAAGAGATGGGTGATAGGAACGACGAGAAGACTTCCGTCGATCAGAATAACCGAGTAGGAAGAGACCTCGTAGGTCATCTAGTCCAAACCCCCGCCCCCATGCAGGAGACCCTACAGCAGTGATGGCGAACCTATGGCACGGGTGTCACAGGTGGCACGCGGAGCCATATCTGCTGGCACGCGAGCCGTTGCCCTAGCTCAGATCCAACCTGCATGTGTGTGCCGGCGAGGTGATTTTTGGCTAACACAGAGGCTCTGGGAGGGCGTTTTTGGCTTCCAGAGAGTCTCCAGGGGGATGGGGGAGGGTGTTCCTACCCTCCCATAACTTCAGGGAAACCTTTGGACCCTGGGGAGGGCAAAACACGGGCCTACTGGACCCATCAGAAGTTGGGAAACAGGCCATTTCCGGCCTCCAGGAGGTGAGTGAAGCTGTTTTCGCCCGCCCCAGACATTGAATTATGGGTGTGGGCACTCACGCATGTGCAATAGTGCGCACCCACACTCTTTCGGCACCCGAGGAAAAAAAGGTTCACCATCACTTCGAGTCTGCGGAGAGGGGCGGCATACAAATTTTAATAATAATAATAATAATAATAATAATAATAATAATAATCATCATCATCATCATCATCATCATCATCATCATCACTGCCCTACACCATTTCATTTCAGACAAGTGACCGTCTCTTCTTGAAAGCTTCAATGGGTCACACCTCTCCGCTCTTGTCTTTCTCCAGCACAACCTCCGAAATGTGGAAGAGCCTATGCACCGTTTCGGAGACGAACACCAGAGTCATGTGGTACTTGCTCCGGAAGCTGAAACAGAAAGCCAGCCTGCCCGACTGCAGCTGCAGCGGAGGAGATGGCGCCGGTTACGAGGAGTCCCTGGCTCCTTTGGCGGTAAGGGTCAGCCCTGCGAGGTAGGCCGGGACAGAGCATGGACTCCCCCAGGAAGGCTAAAAGGACAGGACTTTTAAGGCTGCAAATTGCAATCCCAGAATCTTGCCAGCACGATTAGATAAGGACCGTGTTTCCACCACAATAACCAGAGATGGGCTGCTGGTTATGTGGACTGGTGCGCAGCTCCAGTTGGAAAAATGGGAGTTGCACTCTCGCAGCAGCGCATACCTGACAAAAGCATGCGCACCCCTCAAACAGGATTCGGCTTCTGTGCATGCGCAACAAGTGGAATCTTGTGTGAGGATGCTTATGTAAATGAGATTTTGGCAATTTTCAGCAATTGAAATTTTTTGAGGTTTTTTGAGGTTTTTTGAGGTTTTTTGAGGTTTTTTGAGGTTTTTTGAGATTTTTTTGAGATTTTTTGAGATATTTTGGTGAATTCTGAGATTCAGCTTTTGCGCATGTGCAGCAAGTGAAATCTTGTGTGAAGATGCTCGTGTAAGTGAGATTTTGGCAATTTTTGGTGATTTTCTGAGAGTTTTTGAGATTTTTCAGCAAATTCTGAGATTCGGCTTTTGTGCATGTGCAGCAAGCGAAAGGTTGTGTGAGGATACTCAGGTGGGTGAGATTTTGGCAATTTTAGCTGGTTTTTTGCTTCCACACATGCACAGAAGCAAAAATATTGGTGAAAATGGCTAAAATCTCACTCATTCATGTATCCTTGTGCAAGATTTCACTTGCTGCGCATGCGCAGGAGCCGAATATCACCCTTATGAACATGTGCGCACCTGCAACAGTCTTAGAGGGTGCACCAGTAGCTCCAAAGATGAGCAGCCTTCACTGAATAAGACCCAGATGGGAAATAAGCCCTAGGCCAGCTATAGTGAACCTATGGGACGAATGCCACAGGGGGCACGTGGAGCCATTCCTGCTGGCACATGAGCCGTTACTCTAACTCAGCTGTAATGTGCATGCATGTGCCAGCCAGCAGATTTTCAATTCACCCAGAGGCGTTTTCGACTTCTGGAAAGTCTCCATGTTATGCCGAGCTTCTCATTAATAGCCCCCAGTGAGAGAGGAATGCAAATTCAAACACCGGCACAGAAAAAATAAAAGTAGTTTATCTGAAACAGTGTTAAAAGCATACACGTTGAAGCAGAGTCAAATTTCTCTCACCCACATAACAATCCTGGAATGCAGTCAAAAGCAGGAACAACTCTCCCCCTTGTTTGAGTCCACAAGACTAAACTGTGAATTATCCAAATAGTCAACAGAAGCCCTGGAATAGTCCAAACCTTCTCCAAACAAATAAATGCCCACATGCGCACTTCCCAATGCCTGTAAATTATCATCAACCCCATTAACCTAATTGCCTCAGCAACAGTTGTTCACCCTTATCTCCGACGATGCTTGCACAGTTGATCCCTTCTAGCCATGAGCCTGTGCATACGGGCGTCTATCCACTGATCCTCCTCCGAGTCTGATGACTCACTAATGGGGTCATTACCTGATGGGCTGGCTGCACCCATCTCTCCGACTGATTCTGCTTCCCCACCATCTGACCTTGGCAATGAATCTTCACTATCCGAAGCTGTTGGCCTGAGAATTCCCCTAAACCAACGTCCAAATTCCCTGTTGCAGGAGCTGGCCCAGAGCCAACCACAACACTCCGGGGGGGATGTGGGAGAGTGTTTTTGCCTCTGGAGCCTGGGGAGGGCGAAAATGAGCCTACTGGGCCCACCAGAGCTTGGGAAATGGGCTGTTTCAGGTCTTTCTTTCTTTCTTTCTTTCTTTCTCTCCTAGGCCGTGAGAGCGCTGGGCGAAATGTTCAAACTCTTCACCTGCATCGGAGCCATGCACGGTTTCTACCCCACCCTCTTCCTGGCCCTCCTGACCCAGATCCACTTCCTGGTGAAGGTTCCGGGCTACAGGGAGGAGGAGGGGGAGTGGGAGGAAGAGGAGGAAGAGGAAGATGAGGAAGGCTGGATGCAGCAACCCGCCGGCTCCAGTGACAGGACTAACAGCCACCTCAGCCTCCACTGCAAACATGTGGTCGCCAAACATGTCAGGTGATTATATGGGGGAGACTGACCCCCCATGTCCTAGTTAAGGTCATTTATTTATGTATTTATTTATTATATTTCTATGTCTATGCCGCCCTTCCCCTGAGACTTACAACAAAGGTAAATACAAAAACAGAAAAGAAATCTAACATGAAAATATACTCTAAAAACCCCAATTCTAAAAACCAGTCATCATCCTATCATACATTATACATTCAAGAAAAGAGAAGAGAAGAGAACACAGGGGTACCTCTACCTACAAACTTAATTCGTTCTGTGACCAGGTTCTTAAGTAGAAAAGTTTGTAAGAAGAAGCAGTTTTTCCCATAGAAATCAACGTAAAAGCAAATAATGCCTGCGATTGGGGAAATCACAGGGAGGCCCCGCAGAGGCTTCTCCCTGCCTTTTACGGCCCCGTTTCCCCCCAGGAGATTTCTAGAGAGGCCCCACAGAGGCTTCTCCCCGCATTTTCCAGCCCTGTTTCTGTTGTGATTCAGCCTGAGGCTCCTCAGGGAACGGCTGGACCTCTGCCGGATCCATGCCCAGAGGAGGAGGACAGTGAACAGGAGGGGGAGGAACAGGCAGAAGGGGGAGAGGAACATCAGGAAGAGGAGGAGGGAGAGCAGCCTGAGACCCCCGGGGGGGGCCCTCTCCCCAGCTAGTAGCCTGGATTCATTGGATGAAGACGCACAGGCTATAATAGACATGAGGCAGAGACGTGCAGCCCAAAGAAGGGGCCAATTAGCAAGGTATTTCCATCCCTGAATTGGCAACAGCTGAGTTTGGGTGTGGTTCTCCTCAGCAGGGTTGAAAAGGCGGGCCCGCCCTTACAGTCTTGTGGAGAGTTATCAACTGGGAGTCCTGTGACCTTGCTTCGATTCTTGGCGTCTCTGATCTTGGCTTGTGGCCTAGAAGTCTGAAGACTTGGGGGAGGCATGGGTTGTATTATCTCCAGCGTTGTTTTTGCCTGCAAGAATCCTGTTTTATTGCCTGGCCTTCGTGAAACCTCTGTGAAGCTTCATCGTGTTCCTGTCTGTAAGAACAGTTTTTGTTACCTGTGTTTGCTTTGAATTATATAAACTGCCTTTGCTTTTTACCAGTGTGTCTGGCTACTCTTTTTGGTTGGTGTTGGCATCTGGGGGGACCCAAACAGAACAGTTTCCTCCCAGGAGATTCTTAGAAAGGCCCCACAGAGGCTTCTCCCCGCCTTCACCCTCCCCAGGCTCCTAGAAAGGCTCCGAAGCCTGGGGAGAGCAAAAAAAATTGGAACTTCTCATGTAACTAGAAGTCAGCAAACAGAACTTTTCCGGCCTCCAGAGGACCTCCAAGGGGATCGTGAAGGCTGTTTTTGCCCTCCACTGGCTCCCAGAAAGGCTCTGGAGCTTGGCGAGAGTAAAGAACAGGCCTTCCCCGCCTCCTCCAGAGGCTGAAAGCAGCCTGTTTCCCCAGTAGGCCCAAAATGTCCACAAATCAGCTGGTGTGTGGGACCTGAGCTCATGTGCCTGCCAATATGACTCTGCGTGCCATTTGTTGGGAGAGTTTTGCGCATACGGAAAGTAACCCCACCAACTAACCACAGTTCACAACTATACCAAAGTGAAGTCTTGAATGAAAAACACGGCAGCAGGCTTTCTTGTAAAAATACATTTTACTTTTCTTCTTAGCAAAAGATTCGCCCACGTTTCTCCAACACTCTGTGGCCTGCACTGGCTGCCGATCAGTTTCTGGTCACAATTCAAAGTGTTGGTAATGACCTTTAAAGCCCTAAATACCTCCGGAACTGCCTTCTACCGCACGAATCCCAGCGGCCAATAAGGTCCACAGAGTGGGCCTTCTCCAGGTCCCGTCGACCAAACAATGTCATTTGGCGGGCCCCATGGGAAAAGCCTTCTCTGTGGCGGCCCCGGCCCTCTGGAATCAACTTCCCCCGGAGATTAGAATGGCCCCCACCCTCCTTGTCTTTCGCAAGTTACTTAAGACCCACCTATATCGCCAGGCATGGGGGAACTAAGACATCTCCCCCAGGCTTATTATATTTCATGTTTGATGTGTATGTGCTGTATGGTTTTTAATTGTTGAGGTTTTTATATATTTTATTATTAGATTTGTTCCATTGTTATACTGTTTTTATTACTGTTGTAAGCCGCCCCGAATCTTTGGAGAGGGGTGGCATACAAATCTAATAAATTATTATTATTATTATTATTATTATTATTATTATTATTATTATTACTATTATTATTATTCTCTATCGCCTTTAGGTTTAACCACTATAAGAAACCACCCACAATACAATTACTGTTACATCCATCACAGCAACCACCCACAAAGCACTCACCATTAACCACAATTCACTAACCTCTAAACCGCTAAGCACAAACCACACCCATGCAAGGGTGCTATGCCCTTTATATAGATTACAGCCAATCAGGTTGCAGCACAGTTAACAAACCCATGATTACATACTGTTTACGGCTTACACCAGCCTTTCCTGTGGTTACAGACCATTTTCTTGCATTGTAATATTACTTCAAGAAATAAACTTATTTCTGACACCACTTGTACTGTGCACGCCATAGGTTCTCCATCACTGCCCTTATCTGTCCTGGTCCCTTTGCTTTTTTTGCTGCCCAGGCGCAAGACCTTGCTTTTCTCTACCTTAACTTTCATGCTGTTGGATAGGTGCCCATTGTCCGAGGTCCATCAAGGTCTCTTTTTGTCCCCTGATGTTGCCTGTGCAGGTTCACAGTCCAGACGCTGAGGGTCCTGATACTCCGAGACCACAACTATAAGGTCCTGGTAGCCATGGAGAAGTACATGTGCTGGAACCTTCTCTCCAGCAAAGAGGAACATCTGACTGGCGTGGTCCTCCTCGCTCGGTAAGCAGATGCTCCTGACTTCTTGGTCCTAAGGAAACCTTTGGTCCTGTTAGCATTCCACACTGGGCTTATAACCAGTGTTAGAACCATAAACTTAGAAAGAGAGAACATGTGGCAGTGGTGGTTGTTCAGCCAATAGAACACACTAATATAAGGAAGAGTATAAATATTATTTATAACGGGGGTTCCCAAACTTGGCAAATTGAAGACTTGTGGACTTCAACTCCAAGAATTCTCCAGCTAGCTGTGCTGGCTGGAGAATTCTGGGAGTTGAAGTCCACAAGTCTTCAAGTTGCCAAGTTTGAAGACCTCTGATTTACAATGTATACAATAGATTAATCAGTAAAGAGTCAACTACATACATATCCAAGTCAAGCAGTCATATACAAACTAGATACAGTAGTACCTCTACTTACGAACTTAATTCGTTCCGTGACCAGGTTCTTAAGTAGAAAAGTTTGTAAGAAGCAGCAATTTTTCCCATAGGAATCAATGTAAAATGAAATAAGGCGTGCGATTGGGGAAACCACAGGGAGGGTGGAGGCCCCGTTTCCTCCCAGGAGATTCCTAGAGAGGCCCCACGGAGGCTTCTCCCTGCCTTTTCTGGCCCTGTTTCCTCCCAGCAGATTCCTAGAAAGGCCCCACGGAGACTTCTCTCCACTTTTTCCGTCTCTGTTTCCTCCCAGGAGATTCCTAGAGAGGCCCCACAGAGGCTTCTCCCTGCCTTTTCCGGTTACAGTTTCGGCGACTCGGGTTTGTATGTGGAAAATGGTTCTTTAAAAGAGGCAAAATTATCTTGAACACCCGGTTCTTATCTAGAAAGGTTCGTAAGTAGAGGCGTTCATAGGTAGAGGTACCACTGTATCAGAATATACAGTTCTATACATACAGCAGCTTACAAATAATATTCCCCTTCAGGACACACAGTTCCATATACAGTGATCCCTCTATTATCGCGAGGGTTCCGTTCCAAGACCCCTCGCGATAATCGATTTTTCGCGATGTAGGGTTGCGGAAGTAAAAACACCATCTGCGCATGCGCGCCCCTTTTTTCTATGGCCGCGCATGCGTAGATGGTGGAGTTTGCGTTCCCCGCCGCCCACGCAAAGGGGAAACCCGATTCGGCTCCTCGCTGCTGCTGCGCTACCGAGCAGATCAGCTGCTGGGCGGCCGAAGGAACCTTCCCTGGGTCTTCCCCCTCTTGCTGGCGGGCGGGCGAGCGGCGGGCATCAGCGAGGAGCCAGGGTTTCCCCTTTGCGTGGGCGGCCGGGAAGACCCAGGGAAGGTTCCTTCGGCCGCCCAGCAGCTGATCTGCTCGGTAGCGCAGCAGCAGCGAGGAGCCGAATCGGGTTTCCCCTTTGCGTGCGGGGAAACCCTGATTCGGCTCCTCGCTGCTGCTGCACTACCGAGCAGATCAGCTGCTGGGCGGCCGAAGGAACCTTCCCTGGGTCTTCCCGGCCGCCCACGCAAAGGGGAAACCCCGGCTCCTCGCTGATGCCCCCGCTCGCCCGCCCGCCGCTCGCCAGCAAGAGGGGGAGAGATAGAGAAAGAGAGAGAAGGAAAGAAAGAGATGAGAGAGGGAGGAAGAGAGTGTGAGAGAGGAAGAAGCAAGATAGAGAAAGAGAGAGAGAAAGAAAGATGAGAAAGGAAGGAAGAGAGTGACGTCATCGGTGGAAAAATCGCGATATAGCGTTTCGCGAAGATCGAGATCACGAAACTCGAGGGATCACTGTATATATATATCATTTTACAATACTCCTCTCCTGCATAACGCACAGTTCTACATATTGTATTTTTTGTAGTATATGATGCATCTCTTTCCTCCCTAAAAGAAGCTGAAAACTCTGAATGTAGTTTTTTTTTCAAAGCTTTTCCCCCCAGCCCTAACTAGATGCTAATGATCTTCCCAGCTCTTATGTTGCAGGTTCTTTCATTGTTACTCTTTGCAAAGAACATTTTCCACGCCCTAAGTCTTTGTAGGGTTTTTTTCATTGCTCCACTTGCTCCAAATGTTTCTTTCCAGCCCTCATCAGGTGCTAACAATCTTCCCAGCTCTCACTTTTTTGCAAGCTCTTTCATTGTTACTCTCTCTGAATAAGTTTTTTTTAAAAAGCCCTAACCAGGAAATAAAATAACGTGCTGAAGCTGACCAGACTAAGGACTCTAGCCAAGAATCTGGTAAGCAGATTCTTTTCCCTATTTTCCTCCCCAAAACTAAGGTGCGTCTTATACTCCGAAAAATATGGTAATACCATAAGTAGACCAATATTTAGCACACAGCAATATTTAGCACAGAGCAAGGAAGGTCACACAGACAAAAACTAGAACAGATTGAGACCAGAGACTTAGCGTTAGCAAGAGCAAAAGAGAAATAGGAAGCAATAGCAAGACTAACTGCAGTAACCAACAACAACCAGAGAACCACACATCTGACTCCCTTTTATGGCTAATTGCATCCCTAGCCCTTAAAGCAACATTATGTTAATTCCTCCAAACATACTGTTCTGTCGGGCTGTCTGGTAGAATCCTCCCAAAAATTCATAGGTACAAATTGCAGACACACACACGTTTGAAAATTCAAAACAATGTTCTTTATAATGAAAATTCACTTAAACTAAGCCCTCTTTTGGTATAGCAAAGAGACCTCGTCTCCAAACAAACTGGTAATTGGCACAAGTCCCTTATCAGTTCTGTGATACTTAGCTTGCAGCTGTGGGGCAATTCACAGTCCTTCTTTCACAAAGTAACACACACTTTGCTCTGGTTTAGTTTCAAAGCAGGGAAAAATCAGCACACAAAAGGTCAAAGTCAGCAAGGCAGTCACAAAACACCACAATCAAATAATCCTCCACAATGGCCAAACCCACAGACTGCTCTTTATAGCAGCCTCACTAATGACCACAGCCCCACCCAACCACAGGTGGCCTCATTTTCTTTGATAATAATCTCTCAGTTGTTGCTGCCTATGCATCGCTCTCCGCATGCATGGCTGTATCATTAACTCTTGTTCTGAATCCAAGGAGGAGCTAGATAATTGATCTCCTTCTGAGCTGTCTGCCACACTCTCCTCCTCCTTGTCATTCATGTCTTCTTGGTCAGAGGAGCCTTCATCAGCAGATTCCACCGGGGGCAAAACA
Source organism: Erythrolamprus reginae (assembly GCF_031021105.1). Taxonomy (NCBI): domain Eukaryota; kingdom Metazoa; phylum Chordata; class Lepidosauria; order Squamata; family Dipsadidae; genus Erythrolamprus; species Erythrolamprus reginae. Next base: position 257,062,945 of record NC_091952.1, read on the forward strand.
GGCCTGCAGCATGTGGATGTCTCCCTCACATCCACAGTCCTTGGGGCAAAAGCTGGGCCAGAGCTAACCACAACACATAAATTGCTGGTTAGTTCATATATTGAGAAACCCAACAGGTAAAGTACATAGTTCACAGTCCAAAAGTCCAATGAAAGTAACCTCTCGGCGTTGTGGGGGTGGAACTCTGTCTCTCCAGAATCCTGGCCATCGACTCAAACCATCATTTGTTCGGGCTGCTGGCAGAAGTCATTCCACAGCTGAATGCACGGAGGGGGGAACGAGCTTTGACCGCCAAGGCGCTGTTTGTGGGAGTAAGTTGAGATGGGGTCTAGGTAGTGAAGGGCTTATTGTGTGGGTGCGGCTTGATGGTCATGTGATCAGGTGGGAGTAACTTGACGATCATGTGACTGGGGGCAGGGGGTGGCTTAAAGGTCATGTGACTGGCTTAAAGGTGGACAACTTGATATCACTCACGTCAAGGCTTAGGGTGCCTGGCCTCTCCTCTCCTGAAAGAGATACAAGATAGTTACTATTACTGAACATCCAAAATATACTATTTAATTCTGTGTATATATGTTATATGTGTACATATATGTTACCCTTAGACCGTCCACGGTTGACCTCTCCAGATTCCTAAGGGACTTGCATAAGTGCACTAGAGTGCCTTCCGACCTCTGTCCTATTGTCTCTCCTCTATCCCATATATCTTCTCTTCTATCCCTATATCTTTCTTCTATTCTCTCGTTGATTATTTTATCCTATACTCTCTCTTATATTCTTTCTCTAATTCTATTCCCTCGAAGGTGTCCTCTATTACCTTCATTGTGTATTATTGTGTATTGGACAAAATAAATAAATAAAAATAAATAAAACACAAGCACACAAAAATGTACATTACTGTATAAACTGTATGTGTATGTGTGTGTATATATATATATACACACACACACACACAGAGCTCTTCTAAAGTTATACACATTCAACGTCATTTACTGCGATAGGAAAAACAGACCCAGAAGGAAAGAAAAAAGAAAATAATTCAAATATTTTCTACCTGACTGTACTCGTGAGAGCCCATAACCGGCTGCAACTTACCTCCGCTACCTAATGTGCGTGCAGGTCTGGTTAATCGGTGGGCAGGTGGGAAAGAGATATTAATAAGTATACATTTTTTCAGTTTCTATAACAGAGTAATCATTCGTCCCATGTTTTTATTTCATTTCTATTAATATTACGATTATTATTAATATTATTAAATCCTGCAAATGCTTAGAAGCTAAATCTCGCTCCAATGCCCGTATGCGCCCACTGGCGACTTGGAGCTGTGGTTGCAGCTTCATTTTCACTACCAGAACGCCCTCCCCCCTCCCCGTTCATTTAGCCCCCCCCCACTGGGCCAGGGGAGCAGGTACAACCCCCCCCGCCTGTGTCTAACGTTGGCCGCCTGGGAAGTTTCTTTGCAGCAAAGTTTCCCTGAGGGTCATCCCGAGGAAGAGAATCCTGGCCAGGTTGGAGCAGTGGCAGGAAGACCCCCACCCGATAGTCCGCTGGCTCAGCTTCCAAGGACTGGGAAACCTGGCGCTGCAGAAGCAGAAGGTAAATTGGAGTGGGGGGTCCTGACTGGGTGGGGGGAACATAACACGAGCATTGTTCGGACACTTCAGATCATGCAGAACGCAGCCGCGAGAGCCATCGTGGGCCTTCCAAGATTTGCCCATGTTTCTTCAACACTCCGTGGCTTGCATTGGCTGCCGATCAGTTTCCGGTCACAATTCAAAGTGTTGGTCAAAGTGTTGCCCTACATGGCATGGGACCAGATTACCTCCGGAACCGCCTGCTACCGCACAAATTCCAGCGACCGATAAGGTCCCACAGAGTTGGCCTTCTCTGGGTCCCATCGACTAAACAATGTCGTTTGGCGGGCCCCAGGGGAAGAGCCTTCTCTGTGGCGGCCCTGGCCCTCTGGAACCAACTCCCCCCGGAGATTAGAATTGCCCCCACCCTCCCTGTTTATCGTAAATTACTCAAGACTCATCGATACCCACAGGCATGGGGGAGTTGAGATATTCCTTCCCCCTAGGCCATTACAAATTATGCCTGGAATGTTTGTGTGTATGTTTGGTTTTTATAAATAAGGGTTTTTAGCTGCTTTATTATTGGATTGTCACATGCTGTTTTTATCATTGTTGTTAGCCGCCCCGAGTCTACAGAGAGGGGTGGCATACAAATCCAATAAATTATTATTATTATTATTATTAATTATTATTATTATAAGAACATAAGAAGAGCCATTCTGAATCAGGCCAAAGCCCATCGAGCCCAATATTCTGTGGCCCCCCCAATTGTCCATGGGGATCTTGAGCAGAAAGAGAAGGCAAGACCCCCCCTTTCCCTCAACACCCAACAAATGGTACTCAAGGGAACCCTGCCTGCCTCAACCAACATAGAGGAGGCACTTGGACATCCGTTTCAATAACCATCTATGATACACTTGGCATCCATGAATCTGTCTCATCCTGCCTTGAAGCTCTCCAGGCTGACAGCTGTCACGGCCTCTTCTGGATGGGAATTCCATCAACCAACGACCTTCTGGGTGAAGAAATATTTCCCTTTATTGGTCCTCACTTTCTTACCTATGAGTTTTAGGGAGGGCCCCTTCGTCCTAGTATTGTGTGAATTTTTCTCTATCCACCTTTTCTATCCCATGCATGATTTTACACACTTCTATCAAGTCACCCCTTAAACGCCGTCTTTCAAGGCTGAAGAGACCAAGGCATTGCAACCTGGTTTCATAAGGGAGGGGGTCGAAGGTGCTTCCCAGGCCTTGAAAAAGCCCTTCATGGCATCAAACCAGAATATCTCCGGGACTGTCTTCTGCCGCACGAATCCCAGCGACCAGTTAGGTCCCACAGAGTTGGCCTTCTCCGGGTCCCGTCGACTAAATAATGTCGTTTGGCAGGACCCAGGGGAAGAGCCTTCTCTGTGGCGGCCCCGACCCTCTGGAACCAACTCCCCCCAGATATCAGAGTTGCCCCCACCCTCCTTGCCTTTCGTAAGCTCCTTAAAACCCACCTCTGTCATCAGGCATGGGGGAATTGAGATATTCCCTTCCCCCTAGGCTTATAAAATGTATGTATGGTATGTCTGTATGTATGATTGGTTTCTTAAATTGGGGTTTTTTACATTACTTTTAATATTAGATTTGTTCATATTGTCTTTATTACTGTTGTTAGTCGCCCCGAGTCTTTGGAGAGGGGCGGCATACAAATCTAATAAATAAGTAAGTAAGTAAGTAAGTAAAAAAATAAAATAAAATAAAATAAAATAAAAAAATAAAAAAAATAAAAAAAATAAAATAAAATAAAATAAAATAAAATAAAATAAATAAATAAAATAAAATAAATAAAATAAATAAAATAAATAAAATAAAATAAAATAAAATAAAATAAAAATAAAATAAAATAAAATAAAATAAAATAAAATAAAATAAAATAAAATAAAATAAAATAAAATAAAATAAAATAAAATAAAATAAAATAAAATAAAATAAATAAAACAAAACAAAACAAAACAAAACAAAACAAAACAAAACAAAACAAAAAAACAAAACAAAACAAAACAATAAACCAAACCAAACCAAACAACAAAACAAAAACAAAAACAAAAACAAAAACAAAAACAAAAACAAAAACAAAAACAAAAACAAAAACAAAAACAAAAACAAAAACAAAAACAAAAACAAAAACAAAAACAAAAACAAAAACAAAAACAAAAACAAAAACAAAAACAAAAACAAAAACAAAAACAAAAACAAAAACAAAAACAAAAACAAAAACAAAAACAAAAACAAAACCAAAAACAAAAACAAAAACAAAAAAAACAAACAAAACAAAAACAAAAACAAAAACAAAAACAAACACAAACACAAACACAAACACAAACACAAAAACAAAAACAAAAACAAAAACAAAAACAAAAACAAAAACAAAAACAAAAACAAAAACAAAAACAAAAACAAAAACAAAAACAAAAACAAAAACAAAAACAAACACAAACACAAACACAAAAACAAAACCAAAACCAAAACCAAAACCAAAACCAAAACCAAAACCAAAACCAAAACCAAAACCAAAACAAAAACAAAAACAAAAACAAAAACAAAAACAAAAACAAAAACAAAAACAAAAACAAAAACAAAAACAAAAACAAAAACAAAAACAAAAAGGTGTTCCCTTGAGGAGCTAAATCCCCAGGCGGCAGTTGATTCCCGGGTTCTCCGGAACCAGGGAGCGGGATCCTTCTACCTTGATACCGGCGCACTGCGTGCGCTTCGTCATGCTTTCCCTCGCTCCTTCTCCTTGCAGCTGTGCTCCCTGGAAAGGCTGGTCTCCAGAATGCTGAAAGGTCTGAAAGAGACTCACCAGAAGACGGTGACGGATATCTTGGAACTTCTGCCGAACATCCTGAACCAGCACAGGTGGCGGCTTTCCATGGGCTCCCTCTACATCCTCATCGCGAAGAAACTCCAGCCCCTCCTGAAGGACGTAAGGCAAGAGGGAGGACGGAGCGGGCAGCTGGAGGGGAAAATCCTATTTATTTCTGGGGAGACCTGCTCTGGCGCTCTAGGATTTAGCGGATGAAATCCTTGGTTGCACAGACAGAAGCATAGAATGAAAATCACACAAAGTACTTCAGATCGTGCAGAATGCAGCTGCGAGAGCTATCATGAGCTTTCCTAAATATGCCCATGTTACACCAACACTCCGCAGTCTGCATTGGTTGCCGATCAATTTCCGGTCACAATTCAAAGTGTTGGTAATGACCTATAAAGCCCTTCATGGCACCGGACCAGATTATCTCAGGGACCGCCTTCTGCCGCACGAATCCCAGCGACCGGTTAGGTCCTACAGAGTGGGCCTTCTCCAGGTCCCGTCAACTAAACAATGTCATCTGGTGGGACCCAGGAGAAGAGCCTTCTCTGTGGCAGCCCCGACCCTCTGAAACCAGCTCCCCCCAGATATCAGAGTTGCCCCCACCCTCCTTGCCTTTCGCACGCTCTTAAAACCCACCTCTGTTGTCAGGCATGGGGGAATTGAAATTTTCCCTTCCCCCTAGGCTTATAGAATTTATACATGGTATGCTTGTATGTATGATTGGTTCTTTAAATTGGGGTTTTTAAGATTGTTTTTAATATTAGATTTGTTCACATTGTCTTTTTTATTGTTGTTAGCCGCCCCGACTCTTCAGACAGGGGCGGTATACAAATACAAAATACAAATACAAATAATTAAAGCCTAAGTAAGGCCAGTATCGGGTTCCTACTGCTCTGGTCAAGCTGAAGCGATTCCAAAGACTCTCTTTTCAAGGCTTTGATTTTCAAACTAGTAAACCTTTATTTTCTCTTCTTACACTGGGAAGATCCTCACGGTTACAATGCTGCTATGCTAAGGCACATTTCCAAATCTCACGAGCTGAGTTTGCAAAGCCATAAATCCTTTCTAATGAGCAGAGGAAAGACTCCTTGCTAGCGGCTTATCTCTGAGTCATTTCAAATCTAAATTTGCACAGCTTATCATAACTACACCAAAAGCTTACTTCTCAGAAGCCATGAAAGACGGCCATATTTCAACACGCAGTTTGCACAAAAGGGGCTTCGTTTCAGGATATGATGCATTGATTAATTTACACAGTTCAAAATTGCAGATTCACAATCTTTTCCCAACACCTCCTCCGTTCTTTTTGCAAATCTCCAAAATCTCAGGTTCATCCGGGGGCTGTTAGTTAGACCACCCCCACTCTTGAAGATGAACTGCTTTCCATGCTAACCTCTAATTCATTTTCACCTCCGCCCTCATCTCACTGTTCTCCGACAACTCTCTTAAATCAGGGTACATTAAAGCTTCTGTCTCTTCGACCTCCTCCGAATCGGACACTTCCTGAGGCTGATAGGAAATACTCACAACACCTACTGTTGTGGTTGACTTCAACTAGCTCCTGTGGCTGTTGATTTTGATGAAGAGCAGTGGGAGCCGTCTGTTTGCAGAAGACCAGTCTGGCTGCAGTACGAGTCAGACAGTGAACCTGAAGCAGAGACAGGGAGTGATGGGGAGCAGGAAGGGACAGCAGAGACAGAGAGGGGAATGGATTCAGTCAGCCCTCCAGCCAGAGGTTCCTCGGAATCAGAAGGGGAAGAATTAATGAGTAACCCTATTCTGAATGCTTGGGTACGGAGAATGTTGGGAAGGCAAGAGTTTCTACCCGAGTGTAGAAACAAATTATAGGACACAGCTGATAAGACTTAATGATGCTGCTGCAACTTTGAAAAAAAGGAAGGGTTGGAGTGATCTCCGTGGGAGTTTATCATTTGAGTTTTGGAGAGAGATATTGATGCATCGTGATTTCATTTTGGTTTTTGGATTCCTGTGAACTTTCTGACACTCAAGCCTGAAACTACTGTGTGGATTTGAGTGATTTAGATTAGATTAGATTTATTGGATTTATATGCCGCCCCACTCCGCAAACTCGGGGCGGCTCACAACAATAATAAAAAACAGCACAGTACATAATACCAAATCCAATGCCCACCAATCTAATTACAATTTAAAATTAGTAATCTCATAAAAACAGTATATATAAAAAACAGGCAGAGTGAGTAACTCTGACCTTCTGGACTAATAACTCAGCATTGCTTTTGCATTCACTGAAGCATACAGCCCTCTGTATATAAAGGAAACATTTTTGTTTTATTGTTTCAAGTTTGTGTGTTTGAGTTATTACTTTGCTCTTGGGTGGCTCGAGGCCGGGCAGAACACCTACTGGAATGGGGGAGGGGTGGGGGATCATCGTAGCAGTAGCGGAAATGGAGCTGTGCACACGACTCCAGGTGACCGGCGTGCAGGTATGCACGACAGAGCAAGATTTGGCTTCTGCGCACGCGCAGGAAGCAAAATCCCGCAAGAGGATGCGCGCAAGAGAGATTTCAGCGATGTTCGGCCATTCTTTTGCTTCCGTGCATTTTTGCTACCCCACTGTGCCCCTCCCGCACCTGGGCAGCAGCCCATCCCTGCACCCAGTGCTAACATAGGGGCACGTGAGAGAAGGTAGCCTTCTGCCCGCCCCATTCTCCTCCTCCTCCTCTTTCTCCTCTTTCCGTCCAGGAGCAAGAGCCAGTGCATTCTCTGGCCGTCCGTTTGTTTGGAGAGTTGCTGCATTGGATGAACATCCTGCATAAAGCTCAGATGATGGAGCGAATCCTGACACACTTGGTGCCCTTCATCCTCCACCTGTACGATCCCAGCCAGAAAGTGGTCGAGGTAAGAGCCTCCTCGCAGGGGAGGTTTCCGAAGGGGCCGCCGGAAACTCACTGGGGTGAAATAGTGGGTTGCTACTACAAGTGTCCAATCACACTTGACCAATAAAATTCTATTCTATTCTATTCTATTCTATTCTATTCTATTCTACTGGTACGGATAAGGATGTCGCACCAGTAACAAAAGTTGAGCACGCACACAGATTCACTTCTCCTGCACGTATGCGCACACATCCCAACGAGGTTTTGCTTCTGCGCATGAGCAAAAAGCAAACATCTCAAGAGGGGGATGTGTGCATGAGATTTCGGTGGGTTTTTTGCTTCGGCGCATGCGCGGAAGCAAAAAATATCGCTGAAATCTCGAACGTGGCTGCGTCCTCTCGTGAGACTTTGCTTCCTGCCTGTGCATGCGTGCATCTCAGTGAGATTTTGCTTCTCCACATGCGTGGGAAGCTAAATCTTGTGAGGGGACGCAGGCATGTGCGAGATTTCGGCAAATTTTTTTTGCTTCTGCGAATGCACCAAAGCAAAAGAATTGCCAAAATCACAAAGGGACATGTGCGTGAGTTTTCCGCAATTTTTGCTTTGGCGCATGCGTGGAAGCAAAAACATCGCCAAAATCTTGCACACATGTGCGCCCCCTTGGGATATTTTGCTGGTACTGACAAACCTAACGGCCCCAGGCCTGTCGGAAAAGCCAGGTCTTAACAGCTGGTAGGGTGGGAGTGGGTGCGGATCTCAGGAGGTTGTTTGAAGAGCGGAGAAGGGTTCAAAGATGGACAAGGACCACGTAGGAATGGATGGATGAATTCACGTTATTATTTTCCTGCCAACTCTCCTATAATGAATGTTGTCTCTATGCTACTTCAGCTGTGTACATGTGCGGTTTTACATGACGTGGTAACTTGTATGCAATGAACTGAATATCATTGACAATGTTTCAGGTACAAAGACAAAACTTTAGGGAGTAACTTTAGGGAGCCTTGGCAGCAGGTAAAGAATGTGTTTTGATCGGCATGTCCCTCCTAGAACATTCCAGGCCTACCCAAGAAGCTCCATGATTGGAAGAGCTGGACAAAACTTATGCTAACTTATGATAACAGAATGATGTGAACTGAGCATCCTTTTGTGGCTTTGTGTCATATCTGGGCTTGCCCAACCATATGACCTTTGACTTACAAAGGAATATATTAGCTGTTGTTGGTTGCAGAGCACTGGAGCCGCCACAGAGAAGGCCCTTCCCCGCAGCCCCATCAACCGACATTGCTTGGTGGACCACAATGGCCATGAACGCCCAGCAAGTGGGCACAGATCCCCTTGCTAAAATTTTTGGAGCCTACCCCTGCCTAAGACCCTGGCCTTGCTCTCCAAGATCGTGGGGGCCACTTGGGATGGGGTGTGCTTCCCTTGGATCTACCGTTGCAACCGGTATGCTCCTGATGGCATGTGCGAGCGTGCGCGGGCGTCTGGCACAGGCGCATGCCTGGCAAGAGATTCAGCTTCTGTGCATATGTGCAGAAGCCAAATCTTGCGTGAGGATGCTCGCGTGCACGAGATTTCAGCAATTTCCGCCGATTTCTTTGTTTCTGCCCATGCTCAGAAGCAAAAAAAGGCCCGAAAATTGCATAAATCTCATGCATGTGTGCATCCTTGCATGAGGTTCCACTTGCTGTGTACGTGCAGCAGCCAAATCTCGCACAGGGGTGTGTCGGGAGTGCACAGCTGTGCATGCATCACAATTTTTACTAACTAATCGGCAATCTCAGTCGTACCAGCTGTGGCCCATTACTGCTTGGATTGCCCACAGATGTGGTGCCGCTTTAACCACACATGTGGAAGAGCCGAAGGGGAACGGCTTGCAAGAAGAGCCGGGGTGGCGCAGCAGGTAGAGTGCAGTACTGCAGGCTGCTAAAGCTAACTGTAGATTTGCAGGTCAGCAGTTCAAATCCCACCACCGGCTCAAGGTTGACTCAGCCTTCCCTCCTTCCGAGGTGGGTCGAATGAGGACCCGGATAGTGGGGGAAATAGGCTGGCTCTGTTATAAAAAGTGACATTGCTAACATGTTGTAATCTGCCCTAAGGAGAAGGGCGGCATAAAAATCGAATAAATAAAATAAATAGAAATTAAAAATAAATAAGAACCCAGAAGCGCATCTCTGTTGCACAACTAGCTTGAGAACCCTCCTTGTCTCTCTTTGTCCCCGACACAGACCTACAAGTGGACTTTGGCCCGATGCAGTAACTTCCTGGCCTGGAACGTCAGGGTGGAAATTTTGAGCTTGCACAATCATGACTGCCAGAAAGCCCTGGACAAAATCTGCAAGATCCTGGTAGGTGGGGGATGGACCCCCTTCTCCAAGGAAGTCCCTCCCATTTTATTTATTTTATTTTATTTTATTTATTAGATTTGTATGCCGCCCCTCTCTGTAGACTCAAGGTGGCTCACAGCATACAATAAAACCATTCATAACAAATCTAATAAATTTTAAAAACATTTAAAACCCCCATTAAAGCAGACATACACACAAACATACCATACATAAATTGTATAGGCCCGGGGGGGGGGATGCCTCAATTCCCCCATGCCTGACGGCAGAGGTGAGTTTTAAGGAGTTTACGGAAGGCAAGGAGGGTGGAGGCAGTTCTAATCTCCAGGGAGAGCTGGTTCCAGAGAGTCGGGGCCACCACAGAGAAGGCTCTTTCCCTGGGACCCGCCAGACGACATTGTTTAGTTGACAGGATCCGGAGAAAGCCAACTCTGTGGGACCTAATCGGTCGCTGGGATTCGTGTGGCAGAAGGCAGTCCCATTCCACCCCATTGCCCCTGGGGTCCACTGGCTCATTTCAGCACCGTCCGAGAGCGGGGCGCAATGTGATGTCCCTTAGGAGGCCACAAATGGCCATGGGCAGTAATAATCCCCTCAACACTGTCAGACTTTTTACTAAATCTGCACTTGTATTTCTACTAATTTTTCTCATGATTCCTATCATCCTTTTCCTCCCTCTTACGACTGCATGACTGTAACTTGTTGCTTGTATCCTTAAGATTTTTATTAATATTGATTGTTTCTTCATTGCTTATTTGACCCCTATGACAATCATTAAGTGTTGCACCACATGATTCTTGACAAATGTATCTTTTTCTTTTATGTACGCTGAGAGCATCTGCACCAAGACAAATTCCTTGTGTGTCCAATCACACTTGGCCAATAAAATTCTATTCTATTCTATTCTATTCTATTCTATTCTATTTCTATTCTATTCTATTCTATTCTATTCTAATTAATAATAATAATAATAATAATAATAATAATAATAATAATAATAATAATTTATTAGATTTGTATGCCGCCCCTCTCCGAAGACTCAGAGCAGCTCCGAGTAGCGGGTTACTACTGGTTTGATTGATGCCACCGCACCGGTAGTAAAACCAGAGCTTCGTGCGAACAGCACCATCCCCCCCTCAACCCACTCCAAAGGACGGGCGTCCCATGCTATGCAGGCCTTTCAGCCCTCTTTGCCAGGGGTCTGCCCCCTTGTGAATCCTTTACATACGCACACTTTCCGTTGCAAAGCTGTTCAGGGCAGCCCCCTCCCCTTTCTCTCCCTCCAGGTGGATTGGTATCCCGACAAAGTCCCGGTCTTCCTGTTTTGTACGCTGGATTACCTGAAGAGCTCCAAAGCCAACCTGCGCTGGGCGGCTGGGGTCTTTGCAGGTGAAGGGGGGTGGGCAGTTGTGGGTTCCTACCAGAACGGTAAACAACACCGCACCATTGAGCTGCGCGTGCAGCTTCCGGTGTCTTGCGTGGTCGCAGCGTCTTGTGCTTCTGCGCATGTGGGCAGGTAACCCCCGCACCAAAATCTCTCTCGTGCCCGCACATGTTGCTTCCTGCGCATGAGCAGAAGCAAAGCCACTCTGGGACCAGTAATGGGTTGCTGACGGTAGGGGCCGCTCTATAGAGTAGTAGCGAAAATGGAGCTGCATATGTAGCTCTGTGTGACTGGCGGGCAGGTGCCCGTGCGAGATTTTGCCTCTGCGCATGTACAGGAAACCAAACCTTGTACAGGGACTTGTAAGTGTGTGAGATTTCACACAAAGGAATCACCCCAAATCAGTGAAATCTCGCACATGAGAGCATCCTTGTGCATGAATTGGTTTCCTGCGCATGTGCAGAAGGAGAATCTCATGCTGACGCATGCACGCCCGCCAGCTGGACACACGTATATCTGAGTTGGTCACCTGGAGCACACCAGTAGCGCTGGTGATGGGGAACCCTTGCCTGGCTGGGACACATGCGCACACAAGACACCCAAAGCTGCGCATACAGTGCACCCGTAATGGTGGTAGGAGCAATGCGTCCCTGGTCGGGGAAATTCACCTGGCATTCACTGAGGCCTGGAAAGGACTGGATTTTTCACACTTCACAACCGTTGCGGCATCCTCCAATTCAGGTAGTCCTCGACTTATGGACACAACCAATAATGGATTCCTTACCGGTATGCGACACTCTGCACAATAGCAGCGAAAATGGCAATGCGCACGCAGCTCCGGGTGACCAGCGTGCTTGTGTGTGCGTCGAGAGAGATTTGGCCTATGCGCATGCTCAGGAACAAAAATATCATTAGAGGATGTGCGTGCACGAGAGATTTCGGTGATTTTGGCACCTGTGTGTCTTCTCGTAAGGTTTGCTTCCTGCGCATGCGCGGTGACCCAGAGGGGCGTGATCTGCACCGTAGCGGCAGTGAGAAGGAACTGCCGCCTGGACACAACGGAGCCCAAGTTTAATGTTGCTAAGGGAGTGATTGGTTAAGGGAGATTTGCCCCGTTTTGCAACTTTTCTCGCCGCTCATTTTACAAGTGGTCCTCGACTTACAGCCACAATTGAGCCCCAAAATTTGGGCCCCATTTTATCACCTTGCTTGCCACTGTTTGTTCAGCGAATCGCTGCAGTTTGTTACATTATTCAATGAATCTGGTTTCTCCGTTGACTTCGCTGGTCCAGAGGTCGTAAAAAAGGGAGCCCTCAACGCAGCAACCGTCATAAATATGAGTCATCTGAACATAAACCACGTGTCCGTGGGCATGCGGCAATGGTCATAAGTGTGAAAAACGGCCCTAAATCCCTTCTTTTCAGTGTCGTTGTAAATTTGAACAGTCATTAAATGAGGTGTCATAAATCGTGAACTACCTGCATTGACGGCGATTAGAATTGGGATGCTTGGAAACTGGCATGTACTTACGACGGTTGCAGGGAACTCCATTCCTAACCTTCCCAGCTGGCTTCCAACAAGCAAAGTCAATGGGGGGGGGGTAGCCACATTCGCTTAACGATGGAGGCGTTTTGCTTGTGGCAAAAAAACAGGCCGTAAAATGGGGCAAAACAGACTTAACAACGGCCTTCTTTAAGCAGGGAAATTCTTGGCTCGATTATGGTCGTGAGTCAAGGACTATGACTGTAGTAGTCCTCATACTATACTAGGTGTAGTATAAAATGCACAGAATGAGGAAAACGGCAACATTTGGCGTAAAGTTTTGGCGGGAAAAAGGCATCTCTACTATTTACCTCAGGAAAACGTGTAGCTCTTTGCTGACAGGTTGCTGTGAGGACTGCACAACAACTGCCAGATTGTGCAATTTGTGTGAGACGACTCCGGTGGCAATGTTATGGGTGCCGCCCTATTTTTTTCATATTTTTTGGTTCAGACGCGTGCGCAGAAGCAAAATCTCGTGAGGGGACACCCGCACATGCGAGATTTTGGCCATTGTCTGTCTGTCTGTCTGTCTGTCTGTCTGTCTATCTATCTATCTATCTATCTATCTATCTATCTATCTATCTATCTATCTATCTATTTAGATTTGTATGCCGCCCCACTACATAGACTCGGGGCAGCTAACAACAGTAAAAAGACAATATGAACAAATCTAATATTAAAAGTAATGTAAAAAAACCCAATTTAAAAACCAATCATACATACTGACATGCCATACATAAATTTTATAAGCCTAGGGGGAGGGAAAGTATCAATTCCCCCATGCCTGATGACAGAGGTGGGTTTTAAGGAGCTTACGAAAGGCAAGGAGGGTGGGGGCAACTCTGATATCTAGGGGGAGTTGGTTCCAGAAGGTCGGGGCCATCACAGAGAAGGCTCTTCCCCTGGGCCCCACCAAACGACATTGTTTAGTTGACAGGACCCGGAGAAGACCCACTCTGTGGCACCTAACTGGTCACTGGGATTCATGCGGCAGAAGGCGGTCCCTGAGATAATCTGGTCCAGTGCCATGAAGGGCTTTATAGGTCATAACCAACACTTTGAATTGTGACCGGAAACCGATTGGCAACCAGTGCAGATCTATTCTAGAGGGTTGGACTAGAAGATCTCCAAGGTCCCTTCAAACTCTGTTGCTGTTGTTGTTGTTAATTGTCATCATAAATTGAGAACTACCTGTCTTGTGCCTGAGCAAGATCCCAGTCGATCCTGGGCAGATCCCGCCAACTGGCCAAGACTGGAAAGCCGCCAGGAGGTGGAGGGCGGGAGGTGCCTGAATTAGATGGCCGATAAAGACTCTGAGGTGGCACCAGATGCGAGTTCTGCTTCTTTTTTGTCCATGCAGGATACCTTGCCTTTTACATGGATGGCCGACATGTGAGCCGGGAAGCTCTGGTTGCCTTTCAGCAGGGTAAGTGAGGGGTAGGGGGCACCGAGGATGTTGGTGGGGGGAGATACCAGGCAACCTTTTTCAAATTGGGGTGGGGGCAGTAATTTTATTTCTTGAAGTAATATCACACTGCAAGAAAATGGCCTGTAACCATAGGAAAGGCCAGTGTAAGCCATAATGAGTATGTAATCATGGGTTTATTAACTGTGCTGCAACCTGATTGGCTGTAACCTATATAAAAGAAAGAACACCCTTGCATGGGTGTGGTTTGTGCTTAGTGGTTTGTGAATGGTTGCAATGGTGGATGTAATAATAGTTGTATGACAGTATTGTGGGTGGTTTGTTATAGTGGTTAAATGTAAAAGTGATAGTTTATTTAGAGAAACCCTTTGCTAAGAAGAAAAGTCAAGCATATTTTTTATAAGAAAGCCCGGTGCCGTGTTTTTCATTGAAGACATGCGTGGAAGCAAAAAAATAGCTGAAATCTCACGCGTGCATCTCCTCACGAGATTTCGGCACATTTGTTGCCAGGCATGGGGAAATTAATATACCCCTCATCTATTATGATTTATGTATGGCTTATGTGGGTTGTATGATTGTTTCTTCTTATAAGGGTTTTAAATACTGTTTTTAATACAGTATTGGATTTGTACTCTGTATATTGCATGTTGTGTGCTGCTCCGAGTCTTCGGAGAGGGGTGGCATACAAATCTAATTAATAATAATAATAATAATAATAATAATAACAACAACAACAACAACAATAATTTTCACTTCCTGCACATGTGCAGAAGAAAAAAACATTCTGGGATGTGCACATTGGTACACACAAGATAACTGAAGCTGTGCACACAGTGTGCCGACAGTGGCAGCAATGGCAGTCTGCCCCTGACAATAGTTCATTTAGTGACAGTTTGATGTTACGACAGCACTGAAAAAAGCGACATAAGACTTTCCCCTTCACACTTAAAAACACCTATGTGGTCGCATGATCAAAATTCAGATGCTTGGCAACTGCCTTGGACTTATGACAGTTGCCATGTTCTCAGGGGTGGGCTACTGCCTGTTCTGGTTTCAGGCTAATTCAGATAATAATTGGAATAAATGATTGCCAGATGCATTATATTTGTAAAAACACAGCAGCTTCTTTATTTTTCCTTCATCTTCCATTAATACATCGGCTCTGACGCAGTACCTTTCGTCCTTGTCTCCCTCTTTAGCAGTTAAGCAGATTATCTCAGTAGTAACCTCAATACATTCCACAAGTCACTCTAAAATTTAGGGGCTAATTAGCACTAGCAAGGAGCCATAAAAACAGGTTATAAAACACACAATTCTTTGCATGGCTGGGATGCGTCCATTTTGGGAGGACAAGATTGAACGGAATCAGCTTCTTCCGTTCACACCCGGATGTGAGGTAATTAATTAACTATTTCCTCACTCGTCCTAAAATCTCCTCCCTGTACCTTGTTCTAATCATTTCTGAGTGCGTCTGAACTGGGGGTTAACCCATCTCCAATCATTCCCATTTGATTCCTCTGAATCCAGGTGTATGCCAGGTCCATCCTCCTCTCCTTCACTAGCACCCAATTTGCACCGAAAGATGTTGAAAGAAAACGCATAAGCCACTTGTGTTCCGCATGCCTGTCTATGAGCATCTCTTCCGGTATAAGATTTTTTATTTTTTCTCCACCATAAAGTAAAACAATATATAGTTATAAACACAACAACAATGCTTAAAATCAATTATATACAAACTTTTCTTTTCTCATTACTCCCTCAATGGAGGCTCTTATCTCTCCCTGTGTAAAATTTTCTGTTAATTTTATACAATATTAGCAATTCTTAAAAATCTATTTTTTTCTTTTACCGTCCTACTACAAAGGGTTACAATAATGCAAAGAATAATAAAATGTCTTTCATCTAAGTTTTAATCTTATATCATATAGCTAATTAAGAATTCTCTATATATATTTGTATCTTTAATAAAATAAACTATTCATAATATATCACCTACATCGTAAAATAAAGTTCTATATGTTTAAAATCTAAACAATAAATAAATTTTGTGTTATATCATTATATAGTGCTACCACCATTTCTCATCTTTGCCATCTGGATTGTAAAGCTTAAATCAAATTCTCTTGTTTCAACTTTTCCAAAATTAACCAATTACTAATATATACATATCTCTTAATTTTCTATCCAATCATAAAACTTCCCCCAAATTTTATAATAATCCAAGTCTTGTTCATCTTTAAGTTTCAAAGTCAATCTACTCATCTCTGCACAATCCATAATTTTTCTCAAAACTTTCCTTTCCATTGATATACTATTCAATTTCCGACATGAGCATCTCTTCAGGCTCTTACAATTTGCACTTGGTTATTATTATTATTATTATTATTATTATTATTATTATTATTATTAATTTGATTTGTATGCTGCCCCTCTCCGTAGACTCGGGGCGGCTCACAATACAATAAAAACAGTTCATGACAAATCTAATAATTTACTATTTAAAATATTTAAAAACCCCATTATTAAGCAGACATACGTACAAACATACCATACATAAATTGTATAGGCCCAGGGGAGATATCTCAGTTCCCCCATGCCTGACGACAAAGGTGGGTTTTGAGGAGTTTACGAAAGGCAAGGAGGGTAGGGGCAGTTCTAATGTCTGGGGGGAGATGGTTCCAGAGAGTCGGGGCCGCCACAGAAAAGGCTCTTCCCCTGGGGCCCGCCAACCGACATTGTTTAGTTGACGGGACCCGGAGAAGGCCCACTCTGTGGGACCTAATCGGTCGCTGGGATTCGTGCGGCAGAAGGCAGTCTCGGAGATATTCTGGTCCGATGCCATGAAGGGCTTTATAGGTCATAACCAACACTTTGAATTGTGACCGGAAATTGATTGGCAACCAATGCTGACTGCGGAGTGTTGGTGTAACATGGGCATACCTGGGGAAGCCCATGACTGCTCTCGCAGCTGCATTCTGCACAATCTGAAGTTTCCAAACACTCTTCAAAGGTAGCCCCATGTAGAGAGCGTTACAGTAGTCGAGCCTCGAGGTGATGAGGGCATGAGTGACTGTGAGCAGTGAGTCCCGGTCCAAATAGGTTAACATGGTTAACGTGCTTCTGATGCCTATTTCTGCCTTGTGTGGAAGAATTGGTTTCTGCTTACCCTCGCTGGGGTGGTAGGTTGGAAGTGAGCCCCCAATTTCATTTGGAGGGTTGACCAGGCAATCGTTTCCACTGGATCGGGGTCCGTTAGTTCCTGGGCCAGGTCGTATATGTCGGACCCGCAGTGGCTGAGAAATATGGCTCGTTTCCTGTCATCTGCAGCACCGTGTAGGTTACACGCTTGCAGGAAGAATTTGGCCATACATGTACTCCATGTGCCCTTTTCTGCGTTGAAGTATTCTGGAACTTGAGCCACTGAAGAGTCCATTGTTTCAGGTTGTTCTAGTTGCACGCCGGTTCTGGACCTTCGTCGCCAGTGTTCTGGAAGCAGGGACAAACATGTTGTAGTCTTTAACTCATTTAATTGGGTTGACTGGAACGGGTCCCAAAGGGTTAACAAGTACAAGCGATCTCGGTGCTTCCTTTTGTGGAGGCGTGGCTGGACAGCCGCTCGAATTTCCCCGGCCGCGTCTGGACCAATCCGCGGCCGTATGCAAATAGGGTATCTACATACACAACAACGCCCACAGTGTGGTAGTAAAAATTTTGGCAGCCCTTCACTGAGTGTTCTGATTCACTTAACAACCATGTTACTAATTACTAATGGGATTGTTGGGAGTTGAAGTCCATCCATCTTGAAGTAAACTGGCTGGGGAATGCTGGGAATTGAAGTATTTTCTTTTCTTTTTGCTCTAGGTCTCGATTGCCTGTTGACCGATCCAGAACCTTCCATCGCCAAGGTGGCCTCCGTCTCCATCCTACAGGTGAAGGAGGTCTGTCGGGCAGCTTCGGCCTCCACCTTGCCCATCCCGCCAGGCCTGAAACGGATGTTCTGCTGCCTCCAGACCACAGAGAAAGAGAAGCCGCAGTTTGAGGACAGTCCCTACCATAGGAAGACACATCTGGAGGCCTTGCCCGCCACCCCCCAACTGCCCACTTAAAGCCGCCAGGAGGCCAGCAGCAGCGGCCGCTTAAGGCTCTCAAAGATGCCCACTTTCGTTTGGGGGAATGAACATTGTGCTGTGTTATCCTGGACGTTGCAATGTTTCACTTGTTATTCGTTGCGGTGTTTCACCTACTAGTTGTTCGGAGCTTCCAAAGCTCTAAGTAAACAAACCGAACATTGCCATTTCAGGGCTTTTCTCAATTGTGTTATAAGTCCGTTTAAAAGTTCTTTTTGGCAGGCTTTTGTACTCAATTGTGTACATGAGCCATGCGTACGGGCAGTGATGGGCTACGAGCTGCAATGCTAAATTGTGCTCGCCGCCACAGCTCATATGGTCTTGCGGGACCAGCGCGATTTTGCTGCTGCACCTGTGGAGATAGCAAAATTGCACCCGTGTTTCAGCAAGGTTTTACCTGCGGCTGTGTGCGCAATTTTGCTACCTCCACAGGTGCAGCAGCAAAATTGCGCTGGTCCTGCAAGAACTTACGAGCCGCCGCGGCAAGCGCAATTTAGCATTCCGGCTCATAGCCCACTGCTGCGTACGGTTGGTCCTCGACTTAACAACGGTTCATTTAGTGACTGAACTTGCACAAGGGCCTAGGGCCTTTTTTTCACACATGACCATTGCATGGCATACTGGTGAGAATGCAGTAATGCAGGATGACTCTGCTTGCAGTATTGTAGGCAGTTCAATCCTGAGTAGCTCAAGGTTGACTCAGCCTTCCGAGGTGGGTAAAATAAGGACCCAGATTTTATTTATTTATTATTTATTGATTTTGTCCATTACACAATGAGGGTTATAGTAAATATAGGATATGCATAGAAAAATATATCTAAAAAAGAATAGAAGATATAGATTGTTGGGGCAATTGGCTGTCTCTGTCAACCGCTTAAAGAGGGCTGGGAAAGCACTGTGAAGTGGTATATAAGTGTAAGTGCTTTTGCTACCTGGATGCCCTTTGCAGCTGGCCAGCTGCTGCTTCTCCCGCCCGCCCCATTGTTGTCTTCCCTGCCCCCCCCCCCCCCCGTTTCCTGCCTCTCCCTTTCCAGGTTTCCACAACCTGCTGGCTCAGCTCTTGCGGAGTGGTGGAGTTCTGCCGCACTCAGCGAATTCTGCTAAACCAGGAAAAGCCCCCCTCCCGCCCCCCTCTCTCCCCCCAGGCGACTCCAGTTTCCAAAGTGTCAGCGAGTTAATTGGGGTCCTCGGAAACATTTCTTCAGGGGGAAAAATAGAGTTTAACGGTCCTAAACAAGCTCTTTCCCCGTGGTGGGTGTTTGCCATTGCACACGGAGGGGTGTGTGTGTATTCAAAGACTCCGCTCGCTTTTGTAAAGGATGACCTCCTCTCGTTGTTTTTTAATTTTTAATTTTATTATTTTATATTACATTATTATATTTTTCATTTCATTTCATTATTTTGTATTTTATATTAAATCATTTTTTATTTTTGAATTTGAATCTTATTTAATTTTATTTTAATTTGAATTGAATTAAATTACTGAATTATTTACTTCATCTTTCCTTTTCTTTAGGATAGAATAATAAGAATAGAATAGAAGAAGAACAGAAGAAGAACAGAATAGTAGAATAGAATAAGAATAGAATAAGACTAGAATAGAATGGAAGAGAATAGAATAGTAGAATAGAATAGAGAAATGGGATAGAATTAAGAACAGAATAGTAGAATAGAATAATAAGAATAGAATAAAAATAGAATAGAATAATGGAAGAGAATAGTAGATTAGAATAGAGGAATAGAGTAGAATAAAAATAGAATAGAGGAATAGAATAAGAATAATGGAAGAGAATAATAAGAATTTTATTTAATTTATTAGATTTGTACGCCGCCCCTCTCCGGATACTGGGAGAAGGGCGGAATAGAATAATAAGAATAGAATAAAGGAATAGAATAGAATAAGAATAGAATACAGAAATAGAAAAGAATAAGAATAGAATAATGGAAGAGAATAGCAGAATAGAATAGGTTTGAATAGTAAGAATAGAATAGAGGAATAGAATAAAATAAAAATAGAATAGAATAAGGGAAGAGAATAGAATAGAGGAATAGAATAACAATAGAATAATGGAAGAGAATAATGGAATAGAATAGTAGAATAGAATAGAATAATA
Source organism: Erythrolamprus reginae (assembly GCF_031021105.1). Taxonomy (NCBI): domain Eukaryota; kingdom Metazoa; phylum Chordata; class Lepidosauria; order Squamata; family Dipsadidae; genus Erythrolamprus; species Erythrolamprus reginae. The sequence goes on from NC_091952.1 coordinate 257,083,174, forward strand.
ATATGAGCCAGGGTGGTGCAGCAGGTGGAGTGCTGTACTGCAGGCCACTGAAGCTGACTGTAGATCTGAAGGTCAGCGGTTCAAATCTCATCAAAATGAGGACCTAGATTATTGGGGGGGGGGCAATCGGTTGATTCTTTGTTAAAAAGTGCTATTGCTATCATGTCGTAAGCCACCCTGAATCTAAGGAGAAGGGCGGCATAAAAATCGAATAAATAAATAAATTTATTTCTTAGATTTGTATGCCTCCTCTCTCCGTAGAATAGATAGAATAGAGGAATAGAATAAGAATAATACAATTCTGTTCCATGAAAGTGGGGAGTTTTGTTCACATGACAGTTGTTGCTGCTGCTCCAGGGGAGGAAGCTCCACTCTTTTTCCCATCCCGAAGCCCCCTCCAGCTCTGAGCTGCGATGCCAGACTGTGGAGCCTCCACATCCAGAGGCAGTCTACCAGGGAGAGGCCAGAGCGAGCACCCTCACGCTGGGCGGCTGGGCTAAGCCCTTCAATCCCCTCCCGCCGCATGGAAGGCAGAGCTGCGCGCGGCTTGGCCGGGGGTTGGGGATGATGGGATCCATGTAGGCCTAGGCCTTGCGGGGACACGAGGCCCCTCTTGAGTTCCCATTTCGCCACAGAGCCGGAAGTGTCGGGTTTAACAGCCGGCTCTCGCTCTCCCCTCTAGAATCCTCCGCGCGTAAAAAAAAGGGGGCCCGTCGCGCGTGGATGGCGTCACAGGGGTTCCCGCTCTCCCCCTCTAGAGGCCGCCGAGCGTACAAAAAGGGGGCCGCGTCGCACGACGATGGCGTCAGAGGGGCGCCGGCGGCGGTTGGACGCTCGGATGGATCCTGAGCAGGAGCGGCTGAGGCGGCAGATCCGCTTGCTTCAAGGTGGGGGCTTCGCTGGGGAGGATGGGAAGTGTAGTCGGGGAGGCGGGCGGGGAGGCCCGGTCTGAGGGGCCCGGAGGGAAGGCGGACGGAGTGGTGGTGGGAGTAGGCCTCCCTCCCTCCTTCCTCGGGGTGGTGGGGGTGGGTGTCCGGGGAGCCTCCCAAGGAAGGAGGCGTTCGAGGGGGGCGCTACGGGCCCGGCCACAGCAGGCCCTGCTCCAGGCCCTTGTGGGGAGGGGAATAGAGAGGCTCTCCCTCTCCCCTGGGGGGTGTCAGTGGGCGGGGAGGGCTGGACTGCATGGCCTCTGAAGGACCCTTCAGCTGGGTCATTCTGCTGGGCGCAAGGGGGGGGGGGGGGTTGTCTCCAAACTTAGCAACTTTAAGACGGGTGGACTTAAATTCCCAAATTTCTGGTTCCTGACCAGGTTTCTGGGGATTGAAGTCCACTTGAGAGCTCTATTAATCGTGATTCCAAATGTTTGCGATTTATATTGTTGTTGTTATTATTATTATTTGGAGAAGAGCGGCATACAAATCTAATAAATAACAACAACAACAATAATAAGAATAACTATTATTATTACCATTATTACTCTTATTTCTATTTTTATTACTCTTATTTTATTATTATTATTATTTTCACAAAAAACACTCATACACAGCAAACAGGATTAATATGCTGGATTTTGTATCACAATATCACAAGTCGAACAATTCCCAAGCATCTAGGACTGTGATTTTTATATTATTATTATTATTATTTTCACAAAATACAGTAAAACACAGCAAATGGGCTTGATATGCTGGATTTTGTATCACAGTATCACAAGTCGAACACTTTCCAAGTGTCTAGGACTGTGTGATTTATTATTATTATTATTATTATTATTATTATTATTATTATTATTATTATTATTTGGACTTCTATGCTGTCCTTGTCCGAAGACTCAGGGCAGCTCGCAACCTATATACTGCAAAGTGGAGAGACAGGTTGGTCTAGTGGTGAAGAAACCAGAATACACAGGGAGTTGTAGTCCCCCCTTATTGCATGAAAGTCGGCTGGGTGACTTTGGCCCAATCACCAAGAGACTGGGAGTTCTAGTCCTGCCTTAGGCATGAAAGCCAGCTGGGTGACTGACTGACTGACTTATTTATTTATCAAAACTATAAACAATATACATATCTAAAAAATCCAATTAATATAGCTGAAAAACTTTAAAATCTCTAATAACGTTTAAAAATCATTCATTCCCATTCACACAGCAAGACGTACTACACTCATAGGCCAGGGGGCGAGGGTGTAATGGCCCTAAGCCTGCCGGCATAAATAGGTCTTCAAACTTTTACGGAAGGCGTGGGGGGGGCGAATCTCTGGGGGGAGCTGATTCCAGAGGGCTGGGGCCCCAACAGAGAAGGCTCTTCCCCTAGGTCCCACCAAACGACATAGTCTAGTGGATGGGTAACTTGCTCTATTTGGTTTTCTTTCTTGCCACTGGTTTTTAAATGAATCATTGTTGCAGTTGATAAGTTAGTAACTTGGTTGTTAAGTGAATCTGGCTTCCCCGTTAACATGGGTCAAAAGGTCACAAAAGAGGACCTTGAGACATAGCCACCGTCATAAATACGAGCCAAGTTGCCGAGTGTTTGAATTTTGATCACACGGTGGCCAAAGGGATTCTGCACGGGCTTAAGCGTGAGAAACAAGCCCCAAGTGGCATTTTCAGTCCTGTCCTCACTAAACAAAGGGATGTAAGTCGAGGACTACCTGTACTTACACACGTGGTATCTTTAGTTTGGGCTCTTCTAAATCTCAGGATCCAGGGAATTCCACATTCTTGCAGACATGGATAGTTAACCAACACTTATCGCTATTGCTGTCCCTGTGGTCACGTGATCCAAATTCGGACTCTTGGAAATGGACTCATATTTATGGCGGTCGCCGTGTCCTGGGGTCGCCTGTTTCCCTTTTGCAATTTTCTTTTTAAAATTTTTTTTAAATAAATATTTTTTATTGATTTCTAACAATTTTAATATATACATAACATAAAACACTGTATAGTGAAAAGTGCCCACCACCCGACAAACACACATACCCCACTATTTTTACCCAAGAGCAATGCCTCTATTTACATATTATAGAGTGATTCCAATTTATTCCTTGTAGCTTGGTCTCGGATTCTACTCACCATATATTGTCTTACCTTGTCCCACCGTCCCATCCGTTGTCTCAAGTCAGTTTCATTATTCAAATTCATCCTTTTGTCCATAATTTCAAATGGAATATGGTCCACCATGTACCTATACCAATTTTGCATTGTCCATTTCGTTGCATCCTTCCAACCCAAGACTATGACCGCCTGAGCGTTTTCTATCGCTGCTTGTTTTATTTTTTTAAATTCTCCCGTCGCATTACTTTTAACTAATACTGTACTGCCATTTCCTTAGTAATTGTCCATTGTGTATTTAACATTCTATTAATGTCCTCTTGCACTTTTTGCCAAAAATTCTGCACTATCGGGCATTCCCAAAACATATGTATAAACACTCCTTTATCTTGACACCCGTGCCAACAAATACCCCTGACCTTCTGCTGAAAGTGTGTGAGTTGGACGGGAGTATAATACCACTTATGTAATATTTTCCTTCTCATTTCCCTAATTCTTGTATTCTTAATTTTCCTTATATTTTCTACTATATTTTCCATCTCTTGTACCATTACTTGTATCTCATTTTGCCACCATTTAGTCAATCCTTGGATCGTATCCCCGTCTGACTGCACTAGCATCTTATATATATTGGTTGCTTGCACCTTTATTGTTCTGTCAGGCTCTCTGGTAGACTTCTCCCGAAAATTCACAGGTACAAATTTCAGACACACACACACGTTTGAAAATTCAAAACAATGTTCTTTATAATGAAAATTCACTGAACCTAAGCCCTCTTTTGGTATAGCAAAGAGCCCTCGTCTCCAAACAAACTGGTAATTTGTACAAGTCCCTTATCAGTTCTGAGATACTTAGCTTGCAGCTGTGAGGCAATTCACAGTCCTTCTTTCACAAAGTGAAACACACTTTGTTCTGGTTTAGTTTAGGAAAAAATCAGCACACAAAAGGTCAAAGTCAGTAAAGCAGGCACGAAACACAACAATCAGATAATCCTCCACAATGGCCAAACCCACAGGCTGCTGTTTATAGCAGCCTCACTAATGACCACAGCCCCACCCAACCACAGGTGGCCTCATTTTCTTTGATAATAATCTCTCAGTTGTTGCTGCCTATGCATCGCTCTCCGCATGCGTGGCTGTATCATTAACTCTTGTTCCGAATCCAAGGAGGAGAGAGATAGTTGATCTCCTTCTGAGCTGTCTGCCCCACTCTCCTCCTCCCTGTCACTCATGTCTTCTTGGTCAGAGGAGCCTTCATCAGCAGATTCCACTGGGGGCAAAACAGGCCTGCAGCATGTGGATGTCTCCCCCACAGCCACAGTCCTTGGGGCAGGAGCTTGGCCAGAGCTAACCACAACATTTATACCCTCACTTTTTTCTCTTATTATTTTCTCTAACCCTGTCTCCTCTCTCGATATTGCTTCTTTATTCTCCCTTTCATTGAGATATTTACATATTGCATTTATTTGTAGCCATCTTCCCTTACCTAACCACCATGCTATACGGTTTCTACTTGGCCTCCCGTCCTTCTCAGATCTTTTGCAATTTTCTGATGAGCAACCACAATGGCAAAATCAGCATGACTGAGCAACTTACTAAAAACAACAGCAGTGATTCACTTAACAGCTCTGGAAAGCAAGAACATATAACAGGTTTCCTATAATGTAAAAATGCTTGCATCTGTAAAATGTTACAGGATATTATTATTATTGTTGTCATTATTATTATTATTAGATTTCTAGGCCGCATGAATCCCAGTGACCAGTTAGGTCCCACAGAGTTGGCCTTCTCCGGGTCCCGTCGACTAAACCAGCGTTTCCCAACCTGTGTGCCGCGGCACACTGGTGTGCCGCGAGACATGGCCAGGTGTGCCGCCAAGCTGCAGCTGGGCGGGGCGCTGCCGGTACTTCCGTCCTGGGGCTCCCGCTCGCAGTTGTCCCCCGCCTCCTGCTCGATGCCGCGGTTTTCGGCGCTCTCCTGCTGGGCGCCAAAGAAGGAAGGCAGGAAGAAGGAGAGCTCTATTCTTCGCGCCTTTTCCCCGCCTTCCTTCTTTGGGACCCAGCAGGAGAGCGCCGAAAACCGCGGCATCGAGCAGGAGCCGGTTGACAGCTGCGAGCGGGAGCCCCAAGACGGAAGTACCGGCAGCGCCCCGCCCAGCTGGAGCTTCTCCTGCGTCGACGACAAGTTTCCTTTGTGGCCCAGCGGGAGGGCACTGGCGATGGGAGCGGGGGGCGGGGGCGGCCGCAGTGGCCGCAGGCAGTCGTGGGGAGATGGCGGCGGCGAGAGGGAGCGCTCTCTCTCTCTCTCTCAGCTGACTGCAAGCGGGAACCCTGACGGTGGTGGTTGGACGTGCTGCTAGACGTCGTACATGCTGGCGCTGCGGGCCTGGCATATACGGTGTCCAGCAGCACGTCCAGCCGCCGCCGTCAGGGCTCCCGCTTGCAGTCAGCTGAGAGAGAGAGAGAGAAAGAAAGAGAGACATATAAGAGAGGCAGAGAGAGAGAGAAAGAGAGACATAGCAAGAGAGGCAGAGAAAGAGACAGAGCAAGAAAGAGAGGCAGAGAAAGAGACAGAGAGAAAGAGAGAGAGAAAGAGAGACATAGCAAGAGAGGCAGAGAGAGAGAGACAGAGCAAGAAAGAGAGGCAGAGAGAGAGAAAAAGAAAGAGATATAGCAAGAGAAAAAGAGAGACTTAGCAAGAGAGGCACAGAGAGAGAGAGAAAGAGAAAGAAAGAGAGACATAGCAAGAGAGACAGAGAGAAAGAGAGAAAGAGAAAGAAAGAGATAGCAAGAGAGGCAAAGAGAAAGAAAGACATAGCAAGACAGTGAAAGAGAGAGAGAGAGTAAGAGAGAGAGAAAAGCAAGAAAGAGATAGCAAGAGAGACAGAGAGAGAGAGAGAGCAAAGGAGAGAGAAAGACATAGAGGAAGGGAAGGAGGGAGAGAGAAAGAGAGCAAAAAAGAGAGGAAGAAAGAAAGAGGGATGGAGAGAGAGAAAGAAGGGAAGGAAGGAAAAGAGAAAGAGGGAGAAATAGAGCGAAAGGGAGGAAGAGAGAGGGTTTTTTTGTCCAAACTTTTCTTTAGCCCTCCCCCCCGCCCCGCCCCCCCTTTCAGTGTTCCCCGGGATTTTGAAAATATGAATAATGTGCCGCGGCTCAAAAAAGGTTGGGAAACACTGGACTAAACAATGTCATCTGGCGGGACCCAGGGGAAGAGACTTCTCTGTGGTGGCTCCGACCCTCTGGAACCAGCTCCCCCCAGAGATTAGGATTGCCCCCACCCTCCTTGCCTTTTGTAAACTCCTTAAAACCCACCTCTGCCGTCAGCCATGGGGCAATTGAAACATCTCCCCCTTGCCCATGTAGTTTTTGTGTATGATTCGACTGTGTGCTTGTTTTTTATATATTGGGGCTTCTTTTGGATTTTTTAACTTAAAACTGTAATTTAGATTGCGAAATATTAGATTTGTTACTATGTTTTGTTTACCATTGTTGTGAGCCGCCCCGAGTCTACGGAAAGGGGCGGCATATAAATCCAATAAATCTAATCTAATCAAATCAAATCACCTTCTTGCGGACTTGGGGCAGGTCTCTTGCTTAAGCAGGCACGGGTAACCTAGAAGACCTCCAAGATCCCCTTCCAACTCTTATTGTTCTGTCCTTCAGGTCTCATTAACGACCATAAAAACACCCATGGGAATGCGCCAGTTCCTCCACCACCTGCTTCGCTCTCCAGGTGGAGGAACCCTAAACTCCCGGCCTTTCACAACCAAACGACCTTCGGCCCCAGATACGACCAGCAACCCTCCCGAGATTTCCCAGTCAGCCAGGGCAACGCGACCACCTGGCGGAAGAAATACTCCCTCGTCAATGCCCCGCCTAGACCAGCCCTGTCTTCAGCCTCCAGCGTTCTTCCGGCAACTTCCGGCGTGGCCCAGAGCAGTGACGGTAGAGAAGCTCCCGAGCCACAGCTAACGCTCTCGGAAGCCAAGGCCGTCTCCAGCGCAAAGGTAATTGTCGAGCTGCCGTCTGTCTCTGTGGCGGGTGATGCCACCGGCTTGGGCTTCCCGCAGGACTTTTCCAGATCAAGAAAGGCCCCGTCATCATCTTTTCGTGGACGCCTGTCGCCGGCTCCTTGGTCGTTCAACGCCGCGGACTCGACACCCACCAGTGCAACGTGCGCTTCCACTTTGTCCCACGTACCCCGTTGCGAAAGTGTGGCCGTGGGTGGAAATAACCGACCAGCGAAGCCCATCGGAGGGACCGAGCTGACCCCCAGTTTAGGCCGGACTATCAGCGAAAGTGCCATTACGTTGAAATCGGAACCTCGGCGGTGCCTGGCCTCACCTGAACAGGGAACCTGGAAGAAGCCAGCACCCCAGGGCCCCCACCCATATGGTTCATCCCGCCACCCCTCCCCTGCGGGGACAGCCAAGCTCAACCCCACCGGGAACTTGGGCCCGCCGGCCGGCTGCGCCCATTCGGGTGAGGAAGCATCTTCCAGCACTGGGACGTGTCTTTCCTCAAACAAGTCAGCCCTTTTCCTGCTCCCGAAGTCGTCTTCCTCACCCACTTCCGGCCGGTCTTCCCGCTTCAAGAGAGCCAGCTACACCTGGGTGGCCAACCCCAGCGGCAGATCCCCCCGAAGCACGAAGCGGTGGGCCGCATACAGGGCCCCTGAAAGCGCCCCCAAGCCCCCCGCCAGCTCCACCGCGGCCTCCCCCAAGTCGCAACCCAGGGGAGCGCATCTCGAGCCGGGGGCCAAACCAAAGAAGGCTACCCCGCCTTCGAAGCTGGCGGCTTCCTCCAGCCGCTACAGGTGGAAAGCGGCGAGTGCGAAGGCTGCTCCTTCCCCCTCGGCCTCGGTCTTCACTTGGAAGCGCAAGGAAGGGGTTGGGCCTGGGGAGGCCCCCTGTGTGGGCACCAGCACCTCCCTCCCAGCGCTGAGGCGGGTCCCCTCCGGACATGGCAGCCCCAGAGGCTTCTTCGGAACCAGCAGCTTTTTTAATTACAGGCTGAGGAGCTGGCCCAAACCCACAAAGAGGAAAGGAAGCGCCAGGTAAGTGAAGTGGCTTCCAATGTTTTCTTCCTTCCTTTTCTCTGGACTGCGGTGGCTCATCCCGGAGCAGGAGTGGAATGGAATAGGGGCACAAAGAGTAGAAAAGAGAACAGACAGATAGAATTCATTCATTCATTCATTCATTCATTCATTCATTCATTCATTCATTCATTCATTCATTCATTCATTCATTCAGCTTCTATGCTGCCCAATCCCGACGGACTCATGACCACATTGTAGTGATAGAAACATAGAAACATAGAAGACTGACGGCAGAAAAAGACCTCCTGGTCCATCTAGTCTGCCCTTGTACTATTTCCTGTATTTTATCTTAGGATGGGTAGATGTTTATCCCAGGCATGTTTAAATTCAGTTCCTGTGGATCCTTCCTTCCTTCCTTCCTTCCTTCCTTCCTTCCTTCCTTCCTTCCTTCCTTCCTTCCTTCCTTCCTTCCTTCCTCTTCCTTCTCTTTCATTCCTTCCTTCCTTCCTTCTTTCCTCCCTCCCTCCCTTCCTCATTCATAGAAACATAGAAACATAGACGATTGATGGCAGAAAAAGACCACATGGTCCATCTAGTCTGCCCTTATACTATTTCCTGTATTTTATCTTACAATGGATCTATGTTTATCTCAGGCATGTTTAAATTAGATTGGCTAGGTATGTATGTCAGGTCGATTGGATTGATTCATAAGTTTGTATAATGGGGTTTTATTGTTTAGAATTTTAGTGTGTTAAATTTTAGTATTGACTCCTTTCCATTCTTTTTTAATGTTTTAATTTTTTAAAAATAATCTTTGTTATTTACATTAAGAAAAAACCAAATACAGTAGTACCTCTACTTACGAACGCCTATGCTTTACGAACTTTTCGAGATATGAACCGGATGTTTAAGATTTTTTTGCCTCTACTCACGAACCATTTTCTACTTATGAACCCGAGCCGGCGCCACTGGGATGCCCCACCTCCAGACTTCCGTTGCCGGCTGAAGCGCCTGTCATTGCCTCGCTGGGATGCCCCTTTGCTCCTGCCCCACTGGGATTCTCTTCATTTCGTGCTTGCTAGAAGTCTGGGGGTCGGGGCATCCCAGCGCCGCCGGCAAGCACAAAGATAATCCCAGCGGGGGGAGGCAAAGGGGGAGGCAAAGGGGAACCTCCCCACCAGCTGAGGCGAATGGAGTGGGGACAGGGGCAGTGAGGAGAAGCGGGGAGTGGGGATAGGGGCAGCGAGGGTTTGCACGCATGATTTGCTTTTACATTGATTCCTATGGAGAAAAGTTGCTTCTACTTACGAGCGTTTCTACTTTCTACCATAAAATAAACAAACAAAGGCAAAGGCAAAAACAGAACACAACTTATACAGACGTATAGATATCATCATTCATGATTACAGTTATTTTATTTATTTATTTTGTCCAATACACAATGAGGGTTTTAGTTATTTTATTTATTTATTTTGTCCAATACACAATGAGGGTTTTAGTGGGTATATATCTATATACACATAGTAAAATACATGATGAAGGTTATAGAGGAGATACTCATAGTGAAATATATCTATGAAATAATAGAAAAGAAGATATAGGAATAGAACATATCAATGAAAGAATAGAAGAAGAGATATAGGAATAGAAGAAAGGTATAGGAGATATAGGAGAGCAATAGGACAGGGGACGGAAGGCACTCTAGTGCACTTGTACTCGCCCCTTACTGACCTCTTAGGAATCTGGATAGGTCAACCGTAGATAATCTAAGGGTAAAGTGCTGGGGGTTTGGGGATGACACTATGGAGTCTGGTAATGAGTTCCACGCTTCGACAACTCGGTTACTGAAGTCATATTTTTTACAGTCAAGTTTGGAGCAGTTAATGTTAAGTTTAAATCTGTTGTATGCTCTTGTGTTGTTGTGGTTGAAGCTGAAGTAGTCGCTGACAGGCAGGACGTTGCAGCATATGATCTTGTGGGCAACACTTAGATCTTGTTTAAGGCGTCTTAGTTCTAAACTTTCTAGGCCCATATCAAGTCTTAAACACTCAACAATTTATACATTTGCCAACCTTCCTGTTTTGGCCTACTTGTTTTTACATTGCTATACAGTATTATGCTGTCTTGTATCATTGTTACCTAAATCTTCATCTTGTTAATAGACGTCTTTCCATTTATTGTTTTATATTGTTGTAAGCCACCCCGAGTCCTAAGGGATTTGGGCAGCATAAAAATCAAATAAATAAATGAATGAACAAACAAACAAACAACTCAGTCAAGAACAATCCTAGTGATACGCAGCTAAATCTCTCAGTAACTCTTAATACATATTCAATACTATAAGTCTTACTTATTCAACTTACAAATACAGTGATACCTTGTCTTACGAAGTTAATTGGTTCCGGGACGAGGTTCGTAAGGTGAAAAGTTCGTAAGATGAAACAATGTTTCCCATAGGAATCAATGGAAAAGTGATTAATGCGTGCAAGCCCAAAACTCACCCCTTTTGCCTTGCGCCGCTGGGAATCCCCGCCTCCGGACTTCTGTTGCAAGCCGAAGCGCCTGATTTTGCGCTGCTGGGATTCCGCTGAGGCTCCCCTCGCTGGGATTCAAAGCAGTGCTGGCAAAAATGAAGGGAATCCCCGCGAGGGGAGCCTCAGTGAAATCGCAGCATCGCAAAAACCAGGAAGTCTGGAGGTGGGGTTTCCCAGGGAGGGGAGTCTCAGGGGAATCCCAGCAGCACAAAAACGGGCGCTTCACTGGCAACGGAAGTCCAGAGGTCGGGTTTCCCAGTGAGGGGAGCCTTCGGCTGGCAATGGAAGTCTGGAGGCGGGGCATCCCAGTGGCGGCGGCTTGGGTTCGTAAGGTGAAAATAGTTCGGAAGAAGAGGTAAAAATTTTTTAAACACCGGGTTTGTATCTTGAAAAGTTCGTATGAAGAGGCGTTCGTAAGACGAGGTATCACTGTACATTAAAGCAGCATTTGAACCCACAGTTCTAAATACAGCATAGTCACAAAGACAAAACAGAAATAGCAGAGAATAATCAGAGAGAGAGAGAGAGAATCACTTCTGGCTCTCTCTTGTAGCAATCTGCAACACTGGCTCTTAAAGCAATAGTGTTCTATTACTGTACATGTAAGCATACATTTATTGTGAGTGATCTGTGTCCAGCTCAGCTGGTCACTGATTTTGAGGTCTGTCTCGGTATCCTAGGCCAGAGTTTTTGCCAGATGCGTCTGAAGTGAGAGTGAAGGGGAGTTGGAACCTAGGGAACCACCAGAGACTCTAGGACCCCCAGCTATGGTAGTGTTTGAGTCAGAGGATGATGAGGACCTGGAGGACCCTATATTAGATGCGAGAGTCAGAAGAAGGAGAGTTGGACATGAATATCTCTATAGACGAGGAATTTAGGCATTGAATATCTCTATGGGACATTTGGCCACCCCTGGCAGTATATAGGACAATTACAAAGATTTATTGGTGCTCGAATGGCAGGCGCTAGTGTAACAGAAAGTGCCCAAATGTTTGGCGTTTCAAGAGGTCATGTCTCAAAAGTCATGACTGCTTTGAAAGAGAAGGGCAAACGTCCTCAGCCAAGCACAGGTCTGGTCGAAAGTCAAAGTGGTTTTAGAGAGACCGTCGGACTCTATTAAACGAATTGTTAGAGCAGATCGCAAGATCGCAGCTCCTAAAATCACTGCAGAGCTCAATAGTCATGTACAGAACCCAGTTTCCACAAAAATTGTTCAAATGAAGCTTCACAAATGTGGAATCCACGGAAGAGCTGCAAGCTGTTTCCATTTTTTTGTCCACCGCCTGTATGTCAACATAGTAACCATATATCATCTAAATATCATTAATGCGACTTAATTTCATATCCTTTGTCTAATTTTTTGTGAAGGATTCTGACCCGCACTCTGCTCTCCTTCCAGCTCTCCCACCCTCCTCCTGAAAAGTCGCTACTCCCTCCGAAAGCGCCACGCCACACGGGGAAGGTCCTCCCCCACCGCCCGTCGGACCAGCACAAAGGGCCTTGTGCAGATCGGCAAGCACAGGTTGCGCCGGCTGCCGGTCTCTCGCGCGCCCAGTTCACCCAAAGAAGGTAAGTAAGAGATGCTTTGGATTGGGAGATGCTGGCTGGGCAGTCTTGTGAGTGCTCCTTGTCCACCTCAGGTCATGTCAGATTTGGAGGAGGATGAGCCAGGCCCCTCTGGATCCCCTGGGCCAGGGGAGGTGCCAGCTGATCCAGAGAGTGAGAGTGGGGGAGAAAGTGGCCTGAGTGAACCCGAGGAACCACTAGAGGGGGCTGATGTGACAATGGGGGAGTGGTCCCAGTCAGAGGATGAGGAAGACATGAGAGTGGACAATATAGGAGATTTCTGAGAAGGCAAGAGGAGTTGCATAGTAAAAGGTATTAGTGTACAGCCTTTTGTCGTTGGGGTCTGATGTCACTTCCACGCAGTATAAAGGCAGAGGATGGTGGGAAGTGGGGTGGGGAGTCAACGTCATTCAATGGGAGACATGTGAGGCTGTGTGTGCGTGTGTGTGATTGAACAAGGTTGAAACGCCATGATTTCTGCCTCAATGGAAGACGTTCTCGGTTGGATGCTGAGTGCTCGGGATTTCGGTGAGCAAATTCATACGCTGAAATAATGAATGGACCGTTATCTGAAGAATGCTGGCTAGGCCGAGTTTGGCGCCTTTCCCGGACCAGTTTACATTTAGCTCCGAAGAGGAAGATAACTCCTTCCTTGCCGTTTCAAACCTGCTTTTTGTGATGGGTGCTTTTCTCAAATAAAGAGTTTGGTTTTAGCATAAAATAAGGGATTTCTGGTTGGGTGAGCAAGCCAAGAAGGTTGCTCGCCAAGAGATTATTCCCACTCTGATCCAAACGCTGATTTTTTGAAAGGGTTTCTAAGACCGGTGAGGGTCCGGGGGGGTGGGGTCTAGTATGTTGCAGTACCCTGTTACGTTGTTTTAAAGGGGGGAGGTAGGTGTGGGCTGCCTCCCACTTCTGAAAAACCTTGTGATCCTTATTCAGGGTGGTGGGATTGATTTAAATCATGTTGATTTAAATCCCGATTTGAATCCCAATTTAAATCTGTAGTTAAAAAAAAGGCTCAATTTCAACCAACTCGATTTAGATTGTAATTTTTTTAAATTTTTATTTTTATTGAATTTTTTGAAACAAAAAACATAAACAAACACATACAAAAAGTAGACACATCATACAATGTGTACAAGCAGTTTACGGAAACTTGTGCATTTTGAGATAAAGTTGTTTTTACATTGCCTTTTCTACATTGTCCTCTTTTATTTTATCTGTTTTTTTCATTTCGGTTTTTTCTCTCTCTCTCCAATTGTATAATTTTCCCCATATGGTATAATAGTCATTTCCCTGTTTATTTTGCAATTCCACTGTCATTTTACTCATTTTTGCGCTTTCTAGTATCTTTCTGATTACCATTTGTTCTGTTGGTATATTTTCTTTTTTCCAATTTTGTGCAAAGCTCAATCTTGCCTCTGTAAGGACATGGATTGTAAGATATAAATTTGCCTTTTTATGATGCCCACTGATAATACCTAGTAGGTATATTTTCGGTTTTAGTTCTAGTTCATAATTTAGAATTTCTTTCAACCCATTTCTAATTAAGGCCCAAAATTTTATTTATTTATTTATTTATTTATTTAATCAGATTTGTATGCCGCCCCTCTCCGCAGACTTTTACTGCTTCTGCTGGGCATGTTCACCACATAAGGGAGTATGTGCCATGGGGTGTTTTACAACATTCTCTGTTTAAATTACAGTATTACAAATTTTTGCTAGTCTTGCTGGGCTAAAAGTTAGATCGTCATTTTTAAACAGCAAACTCATCTCTGCTGTGAAAGTTGTGTGAATGCATCCACCCAGTGCGGGTTATCTTAGCTTGCGCAACTTGGATCCATTGAATGAGTTTACCAGTAATGTACAGTGTAATGTTGCAGAATATACGGTCTCATGATACCCAACTAAGCTCTACTTTGTGCTGAATAAACCAAATTATTAATGTATCTTAAACAGAAAACTTTAGATTTTTACTCCCAAGAGCATTATATTAAAATAAATTTGATTTTTTTTTAAAAAAATCCAATTTTAATCGACAAAAGTCCACGGAGAGGACTTCCAATTCATAAAATAAATATTTATCCACCCTGTCCCTATTCAGGATTGGGCTGTTGAAAGTTACCTGATTTTCAGAGATTTTGCCTGTGGAAATTTGTAGGGTGGGCTGATGACTCACCGGAGTGGGTGGGTCTTCTATGGGCTGTGGCTTATGGTTTGCTGATACCCAGCCAGGATCTGAGCTTGGGGTTTGACTCTTTGGCTTGTTTTTTCACCTAAGCTGCCCTTTTTTTTTACCTTGAAGAGGAAGATGAATGGAGGAAGAAGGCTCCTCCATCTGGCATTTTTGTGGCTTTTGAAATGTTGACAGTTTCAAAAAGCCGTTTGAAGATCTGGAGATTGGGGAGAGGTGAGCTTTCAAAGACAGATGTGCTTTACAGTTGTTTCGTACGCTCTTTATTTAGTTTACTCCCTGCCGGCTAACTCTGACTTCTTCATAAACAGAATTGCAGGTGGGGGAGACAAGTCTTTCATATATATTTTTAAAAATCTTTAACATAAATGAGAAGTTGTATACATGGACAAGAATTTGGAGAAATGAATGATAAGAAGTGACGAGAGGAGCAGAATTGATAACTGATACTGTTGTTTTGGAAAATATCACTCCTCTTATTAATATCACTATGATGAATGAGATTTGTCAGAGTTTTGATATACCAAAAGAAAATAAGGGATTTATTTTCTATAACTGCATAAGACTAATGATAACTATTGATGAATGTATGGAAGTTATGACAGAAATGTGATGTTTCTCTCTTTTAAATATGGAGAGGGTTCAACGTGTAGAGATGCAAGATTTATAATTGCAAATGTATATAATACATGTTGGCGCTTCTCTGTTTTTTCCCTGGGTTTTTTTTTTTTGGTTATTGTTTTTTGGGGGGGATTTTTGTGGGTTTTAAAAAACATATTGCTTTCGTTTTTGTATATGTCAATCTGTTTTTTTAATATTCTTAATAATTTTTTTAAAAAAATCTTTAAATGGCAAGGGAAAAAATGGCTTAGATTATTTCGCCTACTCAACGCACAACCTTCGCTCAAAGCATCGTCTTCGGAGAGGGGCGGCATACAAATCTAATAAACTATTATTATTATTATTATTATTATTATTATTATTATTATTATTATTATGATCATCATGATCATCATCATCATGATCATCATCATCATGATGTTTCTGCTTTTCATAGAAACATAGAAGACTGATGGCAGAAAAAGACCTCATGGTCCATCTAGTCTGACCTTATATTATTTCCTGTATTTTATCTTAGGATGGGTCTATGTTTATCCCAGGCATGTTTAAATTGAGTTGCTGTGGATTTACCAACTATGTCTGCTGGAAGTTTGTTCCAAGCATCTACTACTCTTTCAGTCAAATAATATTTTCTCTCATTGCTTCTGATCTTTCCCCCAACTAACCTCAGATTGTGCCTCCTTGTTCTTATGTTCACTTTCCTATTAAAAACACTTCTCTCCTGAATCTTATTTAACCCTTTAACCTGTTTAAATGTTTCGATCATGTCCTTCCTTTCCCTTCTGTGCTCCAGACTGTGCAGGTAGAGTTCATGGAGTCTTTCCTGATAAGTTTTCATGTTTGTGTCTCCTTTTTTTTACAACTAGTGTTCTTTTGTGCTGTTCCCCGGGGAGGAAAAAATAAACACTTTGTGTACGTGACCTACATTCATTGGGTGTGACGCGCATTCCAGTGTGTAAGTTGGTGTTCTCCGTACTGAAGGAGCGGGTCCAGCAGTCACATGGGTTGCTCATGTCCAATCCGGTGGAACTGAGCCTAGTGTTAAAAAAGCTTGCTGGATCCGCCCCTTCCCCAGAATTCGCTCAGTTCTCGCATCCTGCGGTATTATTGTGATTAGCTCGTTCAACCTTCTAACACCTTCCCTTCGATCTTTCCTTCAAAATTAGTAAGATATTATTGTATTTATCTTGTTACTTGCCTAATTAGCGCCAGCCGTTTGCGGCTAGGCTTTTTTATCGGGAGAAGTAGCGGTTTCGTTTTCCCGCGGCTTTTTTCGCCGCTAACGATTCCCGCTGCCGCTTGTGGATTCTTTCAATCCTTCGGCCCGGAGGTCTTTGGGCAAGTATTTATATATTTATATACTGATATTCTATTGTTTAAAGGGCTATACCTCCTGCGGTGCGAGACGCTTTTTCTAGTCTCCTGGACTTAGCCGATCGCTTCCCCTTTAAAAATAACAGTTACGGAGCGATTTTTTTCGGCGCGAAGGCCTTCGCGCCTTTTTAATTTAGGCCTCTCGTGTTGGCCTTCTGCCAGCCGCGTGTGCCTTAGTCCACCGCTCGGATCCTGGAGTGGGCTTTGAGACGCTCAGGCTTAATTCTCCACCGGCTAAGCCTCCAACCAGAGTGCCTTGGTTACTTTTGTTAAAGTTTAGGGAGGCTGGCCACGCTGTATTTGAGGACACGAACTCTGGGTTTGCCCAGATTGCCCTCAAGTCTCAGCAGCTCCGAGGCCTAGGAGCAGGATCCCTTCCTCTTGGGAAACCCTTGGAATTCTTCTCCCTAATAATTCAGTTTATTTGGCTCAGCCTTGTCTTCTGTTAATTGTCAGACTATGGCTTCTTTTCCCAAGAGAGGCACCACTCAAGGTCCCAGAGAGGCCAGGCCTACAGGTGATGAGATTACCAGTATCCCCCAGGCCTCGACCTCCTCTTCTTCAGGGACCCGCCCCTTGACCAAAGTCACCAGGGCTGAGAAGAGAAGGGACCAAGCCCTACAAAAAATCCATGATAAATCAGCAAAACGATTGAAAGTGCAGGCCCAAGTGCTCAGTAGTCATGACCCCCCAGAGGCTCCTAATCTGCCTTCTTCTGGGGTCACTGTGTTATCTCTGGATGAGCCAAACCTAGACAGACCCCAACCTAACCTATGGGGATTAGGTCCAGAGGAACCAGATATTATTGAAGATTCCTCCCAGCCAGGATCCTCTCAGGCTTTCAGGGATTCTTCTGCCATTCCTGCTGATATTTCTAGCTTACCTCCAGAATTCCAATCTATTTTTTCTGTGTTATCCAAGGCCATTGATGCCAAACTTTCTGCCATCAATGCGCCCTCCTTACCTCATCCACCTCCTCGTCCCTCCCGTCCCTTGGGTTCTTCCCCAACGGTTAGAGCTCCAATTCAGGACGAATCAGATTCTTCTCAGGATGAATATGAGGATATGGAAGAGGATGAGGATCCATTTCAAGGCCTCTCAGACGATGAGGAATCCCAAATAAAGGTTCCTTCTCCAGTTACTATTTTTCCCTCTCAATTGTTCAAATCTCTCCTTCTCAAAGCTAGAATTTCCACAGGATTAGCGGCCCAAGAGAAGCAGGCCACCACATCCACTGACCCTCCGGAGGAGAATTTACCCTACTTCACAGAGGAACAGGAGGATAACGAGGTAATCCCTATGCCAAAATTGTTTAAAGATGCCTTACTTAAACAGTGGGATTTTCCAGCTTCTGGGCTTAATCCCACTACCAAGGACAAAAAGTTGTACAAACTCTCTTCTTCCTATGAGGATCTCCTATCCTTTCCCAAACCGGATGAACCTGTCAAAATCCTTCACTCGGCGGCTGCCGTGCCAGGCGAAGCAGAGGAGGTCCTTCGTCCAGAGGACAAGCGGATTGAACAGATGCTCAAAAGAGGGTTCACCGCAGACTCCTGGGCTATTAAGAATTCAGCAGCGGCTTCCTTTTTTTCCAGAGCCATGCTCCTGTGGCTTCGCCAACTTCAACAGCATATTCCTCCCGATGATTTAAGAGGTCAACAGGACTTCAACAAGGTATTTGCAGCTGCTCAGTACGTGGCTGATGCCACGTTACAGTCCACCAGATTCGCAGCCAAGTCTATTGCGGCCTCCACAACGGCCAGAAGACTCCTATGGCTTCGTCCCTGGCAAGCAGGAGTACGTCAGAAGTGGCAGTTATCTCTGGGGCCATTGAAGCGCGATTTGCTTTTCGGAGATCTTCTGGATCCACTCCTCACAGAAACCACGGACAAGAAGAAAGTATTGGGGCCAACCACCAAAAAGACCACCAAAACGCAGTCCTTTCGCCGCCCAGGGCGTCAACAAGATCAAGCGGCTACCTATCAGAGAAACCCAGGTCAGTATTCCCCCCGCTTTCGTTCCCAAGGTAGGAACTCCAGGGGCAGAGGATTTCGCTACCAAAGAGGAGCGTCCTCTAACAGGGCTTCTAAAAAACCTAGATGGTAGTTCTTCCTCGATTCCCATAGGTGGCCGCCTAGCCTACTTCTCCTCTAGCTGGCGTCTCACTTCCAAGGATCCCTGGGTTATTGACACTGTTCAAAAAGGTCTCCTTTTAGAGTTTACTTCTCCTCCCCCTAAACGTTTTATTTCCTGCCCTTCTCCCAGGTCCTCCTCAGATCGTATCCGTATGGAGGAGGCCATTTCCCATTTATTGTCCATCAGAGCCATTCAACCGGTCCCCCCCGGTCAGAAAGGCCGAGGTTTTTACTCCATCCTCTTTATGGTTCCTAAGTCCTCCGGAGGTTGGAGAGCTATTTTGGATTTAAAGAAGCTGAACCTATTCATCAAATATAGGAAGTTTAAGATGCACTCCTTACCATCCATTTTAGCCGCCATCCACCCGGGGGATTTCATGGTTTCTTTAGACCTCACTGAGGCCTACCTCCATATTCCTATTGCCAAATGCCACAGAAAATTCTTACGTTTCTCCTTCCAGGGCAGGCATTTCCAGTATAGGGCTATGCCATTTGGTCTTTCCTCGGCCCCTAGGGTCTTTACAAAGCTCTTGGGGTCGCTGGCGGCCTATATCCGGGCTTCGCCCATCCACATTTTATGTTACCTAGATGACATTTTGGTTCATGGGAACTCCCTAGAGAAAGTTAAAGTAGATCTTTCTGTCACCATGTCAGTTCTACAGAACCATGGTTTTTCCATCAACTTTGACAAAAGTCACCTCCAGCCTTCCACCTCCATTTTGCACCTGGGATCCATTATTAATTCAGAATCCTCCCAGGTCTTCCTCTCTCCTGAGAGAAAAAATAATATAGGGGAGTTGATTTCACGCATTTTACTTCAACCGTCAGTTCCCATAGTAACCCTGTCTTCTCTTTTGGGGAAGATGGTGTCATGCATAGGCATCATTCCCTGGGCTCGCCTTCATGCTAGGGAACTACAGTGGCTCCTATTACCCTTTCAGAGATCGGGGCACAGCAACTCAAGTCGTCGCATTGTCATCCCATCGATTGTTCGCAGATCTCTCAAGTGGTGGATGTCTCCGGCCATGGACAAAGGATCCCCTTTCAGGTGCCCGGAACAATTCGTCATCACCACAGATGCCAGTCTATCAGGATGGGGCGCCCATGCCCAGGGGATGATAGCCCAGGGCATGTGGTCTCCGGAGGAAGCCTCCAAGCCAATCAATTGGCTAGAGTTAAGAGCCGTTTCCCTGGCTCTGAAACAATTCATCCCTCGCATCCCCAACCGGCACGTTCTCATTCTCACCGACAACATAGCCACAAAAAGCCACATTTGCAGACAGGGGGGCACGAGATCCAAGGCCCTCATGAGGGAGGCCCTCAAGTTAGGCCTTTGGGCAGAAAAACACCTTCTGTCGCTCCTAGCCGATCACATCTCGGGGAGCCTCAACGTCCAGGCGGATTGGCTCTCTCGAGCAACGATAGACCCAGGAGAGTGGAATCTCCATCAAGACCTGTTTCATCAAATCAGCCTCAAATTCGGCCTACCAGTACTGGACCTCTTTGCGACCGAAGCGAACGCCCAACTCCCTCGCTTTTTTTCCAGATTTCCATCCCCGGGAGCAGAGGCAATCAATGCCCTCAGGAGCCCCTGGCCTCCAGGACTCCTGTATGCATTCCCTCCAATTCCAATTCTCCCGGACGTGATTCACAAGGTCCTCATCGAGAGGGCCCGAGTAATCCTAATCGCCCCTCATTGGCCCCGCCGGCCCTGGTTCGCGGATCTACAACAGCTGTCCGTCCAGGACCCCTGGCGACTCCCTGTTTCGGGGGATATGCTACGGCAGGGGGCCTCATTCCATCCAGACCCGGAGTGGTTCCACCTCACCGCCTGGCTGTTATCAGGAGAGACTTAGAACTGCGTGGACACGACCCCGACACAGTGGAGGTCATTTTAAAGGCCAGAAGAGGTTCGACCAATCGAATCTACGACCATACATGGTCCAAGTTCCACCAGTGGTGTCTACAGGAAGGGTTTTCTCCCCTGTGCATCCCCATACACAGGATCATCTCCTTCCTTATGCAAGGTTTCCATCAAGGCCTTTCCACCAGCACTCTCCGGCGTCATCTGGCGGCCATTTCCTCTGTCCTAGCGGGGCCCCGCAGACAGCCTCTCCATTCCTTTCCAGAAGTTCAGGAATTCCTCAAAGGTATAGCCAACCTCAGACCTTCCAAGGTCCACAGATATCCTTCCTGGGATTTGCCACGGGTTCTCCATTCCCTCACACAGACACCCTACGAACCCCTAAAATCTGCGTCCCTAAGGTACCTATCCTTTAAGGTAGCATTTCTGGTGGCTATTACCTCTGCCCGACGCATTTCGGAGTTGGCAGCCCTTTCAATCAGGCAGGACCTCTGCCAATTTCATCAGGACAAGGTAGTCTTACGAATGGACCCCACCTTCTTACCCAAGGTCAGTTCCATGTTCCACAGATCCCAAGATATCGTCTTACCTTCCTTCTGTCTCCAACGGGACCATCCTTTGGCAATTAGATGGCACACCCTGGATCTCATTAGAGCGCTTAGGATCTATATCCAACGCACAGGACCCTTTCGGAGGTCGGAAGCACTTTTCGTAGCCTATCACCCCAGAGTCATGGGCGCCAAAGTGTCTTCAACAGTGATAGGCTGGTGGATCAGAGGGACTATCTCTAAGGCCTACGAGTCGGCTTCCCTCTCAGTTCCAAAGAACATCACAGCGCATTCCACCAGGAGCGCAGCCACTTCGGCCGCTTGGGCGACTCAAGCTCCGTTGGAGGAGGTCTGCAAAGCAGCCACTTGGGCCTCGCCAAATTCCTTCATCAGGCACTACAAGATTGATTCTTACGCCTCAGCGGACGCTGCCTTCGGCAGAAGGGTACTCCAATCTGTTATCTCTCACGATAGCAATCTAATCCCACCCTAGGGACCAATCTATTGGGTATGTCCCATGTGACTGCTGGACCCGCTCCTTCAGTACGGAGAATAGGCGTTGATTGCTTACCTGAACGCCTCTTCTCGTACGGTGAGCGGGTACAGCAGTCACTTCCCGCCCTTGTTTGTGTCTTCTCTATCTTCTGTAACCTTTCTTTCCTCTAACTATGAGAGTTGAACACTAAAGAGCTTCACATCTGAGCCTAGTCTACGGATTCGCGAATTCTGGGGAAGGGGCGGATCCAGCAAGCTTTTTTAACACTAGGCTCAGTTCCACCGGATTGGACATGAGCAACCCATGTGACTGCTGTACCCGCTCACCGTACGAGAAGAGGCGTTCAGGTAAGCAATCAACGCCTATTTTGGTTGTGGATGTTGGTAAATGGTGATGCTGAGGCTGATGTTATGGTGCCTTCGTGACTAAGAAAGGATTTCGTAATAGATTTTGGGTGTATGACTGGAGAAATCAGGCACTCAAGTGCAGATTATATAGGGCGGTAATGGCAAAGCTTTTTTGACTTGGGTGCCAAAAGGGTGCAAACATACATGGTTTGTATTTGTATCTAGTGGCAAGGGCTAGTAGTGTAGTCCATTCCTGGCCCTGCCTCTTTCTCCTCCTCTTCTTATTTAAAAAAAATAAATAATAATAATAATAATAATAATAATAATAATAATAATAATAATAATAATTTATTAGATTTGTATGCCGGCCCTCTCCGAGGACTCGGGGCGGCTCACAACAAATAAAACATCATATACAAATCCAATGTTAAAAACAGTTTTTCTTCCTCTGCTTCCTCCTCTTCATCTCCTTCTCTAGTACTTCCTTCTTGTCTCCTCTTCTTCCTTCTCTTCCTCTTTCCCTTCATCCTCCTGCTCCTCCTTTCTTCTTCTTCTACTTTTCTTCTTCCCTTTTTCTTCCTCTTCTTCCTCTGCTTTCTTCTCCTCTTAATCTCCTCTAGCTTTTTCTCCTCCTCTCTTCCTCCTTCTTTCTCTTCTTTCCTTCTTCCTTTTTTCCTTCTCTTCCCCTTTATCCTTCTCCTTTCTTCTTCCTCCACTTTTCTTCCTTTTTTCTTCCTCTTCTTCCTCTGCTTTCTCCTCCTCTTCATCTCTAGCTTTTCCTGCTCCCCTCTTCCTCCTCCCATCTTCTTCCTCTTCTTTCCTTCTTCTTCTTCCTTCTTTTCCTCTTTTCCTTTATCCTCCTCCTCCCTTCCTCCTCCACTCATCTTCCTCCTCTTCCTCTTCCCCTTCTTCCTCCTCCCTTCTTCCCCTTCTTCCTTCTCTTCCTCTTTCCCTTTATCCTCCTCCTCCCTTCTTCCTTCTTCCTCTACTTTCTTTCTTCCTTTTTACTTCCTCTTCCTCTTCTGCTTTCTTCTCTTCATCACCTTCTCTAGTATTTGTTTGTTTGTTTTATTTATTTATTTATTTATTTGACTTCTATGCTGCCCAATCCCGAAGGACTTCCTCCTCCTCGCCTCTTCTTCCTCCTATTTCCTTCTTCCTCCTCCTTTCTCTTTCATCTTCCTTCTTTGCTTCCTCTCCCCCTCCTCCTTCATTCCTCTTCTTCCTCCTCTTCCCCTTCATCCTCCTGCTCTTCCTTCTCCTCTTCCTCTTCCTCTTTATCCTCCCTTCTTCCTTCTTCCTTTTCTTCTTCCTCCATCATCTTTCATCCTCATGTTTGGGGTCCTTCTCCAGGGGCCGGAGCAGCTGGCCTTCTCTCACCCCCCCCCTCCCGGACTCTTCAGCGGAGGCTCAGGTGACGCCCCCTCCTTTCCCCCCCTTCACCTGTAGAGGGCAGTCTTGTCCCTCCCGTTTTTCCCGGCCCACCTTTTTTCCTGGTAATTGATTGCCTAATTCGCTCTTTATGTGAAAGAAACCAGATAGCGGGTAATTTGCAGCAATAACCTGCTATTGCCAGGGCCGGTATCAAAACTCCCCTGTTCATTTCAAGTGGCAGATAAAACACTAATATATAATTATCCTTGCAAATTGGATTGTTTTAAATAACCAAAAGACTGCGGCCAGGAGGAACACTCCCTCCCGTCTCCCTTGAGTTTGGGGGGGGGGGGGCAGAGGCGGTAATTGCTGCGTTCAATCAATTTCCCCGGCATTAGAAATTCCATCACCATCAACATTAAGCGATATTCATTGTGATGGCTAAGAGCCGGGCCATTTCTCCTCTTTTCCTTAACTGGCAAAATTAATCAGGGAAAAGATTTTAAAACATTTACCCGTGCGAAAGAGGTCAGCCCTGCCACTATATTGCTCAGCAGATAAGGGGGCTAATAAAAAGAAAATTGAATTACTAATGATCGCCAGGAACCGAGTATATAAAAAGCGGCAATCGCTCGCTTCAGGAGGAGAGGAGAATCAATTTTCTTCGGACAAGGTGCACTCGGGGTTTTTTTTGTTTTGTTTTGTTTAAAAAAAAGAAACACAGGCGCATATTATCAGCAATTTAATTTGAAAGCGCATAAACAGGAGGAAACCGTTAGGAAAATAATGAGCCTTTAGGTGTAAACTGCTACAGGATATACGCTGTACACAATTTATTTGGCACAACAGATAATCACTTTAATTGAATTCAAAACTGCATTGTTCAGCAGTGCGGCCCCGGTCTCCTCCCCCCCCCCCTTCGTTCCTTTCTTTCTTCTGTTGGCGGGGGAGGCGAAATATTACAGAGGCCCCGCGTCCTTTCCTTGTAATGTCTTCCTGCAAGGCAGCGCCGCGTGCCGCCCTGTTCATGCGTGGTGGGATGGCGGTACCGTTAAAAAGCAATGGGAATTTCTGCGGGCGGCGGGATCCTCCTGCCTCTTGATGGGAACCCACAATTCTATAGGGGAATCGTTGAGTCTGTCATCTAAATATAAAATTGAATGGGTCCAAAAACGAGCTACAAAAGTGGTGGAAGGTCTTAAGCATAAAACCGATCAGGAAAGACTTCATGAACTCAATCTGTAGAGTCTGGAGGACAGAAGGGAAAGGGGGGATCGAAATAATTCAATATGTTAAAGGGTTAAATAAGGTTCAGAAGGAAAGTGTTTTTAACAAGAAAGTGAACACAAGAACAAGGGGACACAATCTGAGGTTAGTTGGGGGAAAGATCAGAAGCAATGTGAGAAAATATTATTTTACAGAAAGAGTAGTAGATGCTTGGAACAAACTTCCAGCAGACGTGGTTAGTAAATCCACAGGAACTGAATGTAAACATGCCTGGGATAAAAATAGATCCATCCTAAGACAAAATACAGGAAATAGTATAAGGGCAGACTAGATGGACCATGAGGTCTTTTTCTGCCGTCAATCTTCTATGTTTCCATCTGCACCTCTATAACTGTCTGGTTTGGTGCTGCAACCCAACAAGACCGACACAGACTTCAGAGGAGAATCAGAATTGCAGAAAACACAATTGCTGCCAACCTGCCTTCCATTTAGGACCTGGATACTGCACGAGTCAAAAAGAGGGCGGTGAAAATATTGAGTGACCCCTTGCATCCTGGACATAAACCATTTCAACTCCTACCCTCAAAATCAGTGTTTCCCAACCTTTCTTGAGCCGCGGCACATTATTCATATTTTCAAAATCCTGGGGAACATTGAGGGGGGAAGCTAAAAAAAAGTTTGGACAAAAACAAATCTCTCTTCCTCCCTTTCGCTCTATTTCTCCCTCCCTCTTTCTCTCTCTTCCTTCCATTGTTTCTCTCTCTCCATCCCTCTTTCTTTCTTCCTTCCTCTCTTTTTTGCTCTCTTTCTCCCTCCTTCCCTCCCTCTATGTCTTTCTCTCTCCCTCCTTCCCTGTCTCTTGCTCTCTCTCTCTTGCTCTCTCTCTCTCTGTCTCTCTTGCTATCTTTCTTTCACTCTCTCTCTGCCTCTCTTGCTGTCTTTCTTTCTCTGTCTCTCTCTATCTCTGCCTCTCTTGCTATCTCTCTTCCTTTGTCTCTCTCTCTGCCTCTATTGCTATCTCTCTTTTTCTCTCTCTCTTGCTATCTCTCTTTCTCTGTCTTTCTCTCTGCCTCTTGCTATCTCTCTCTTTCTCTCTCTGTCTGCCTCTCTTGCTATCTCTCTCTCTCTGTCTCTCTTGCTATCTCTCTTTCTTTCTCTCTCTGTCTCTCTCTTCCTCTCTTGCTATCTCTCTCTTTTTCTCTCTCTCTTGCTATCTCGCTTTCTCTCTCTCTCTTTCTCTCTCTTGCTATCTCTCTTTCTTTCTCTCTTTCTCTCTCTTTCTCTCTCTCTCTTTCTCTCTCGTTACACCACACCGACAACAGCAGCATTGGGCAGTAGCCAGGGGTGGCGGCAGAATGGCTGACTGCGAGCGGGAACCCTGACGGCGGCGACTGGACGTGCTGCTGGACGCCGTATATGCTGGCGCTGTGCTGGGCATGGGCGTGGGGCTGGCACCTCCGGCCCAGCCAGCGAGCCAGTGCCAGTCCCGCAGCACCAGCATGTACGGCGTCCAGCAGCACGTCCAACCACCACCGTCGGTGCCTCCACCCTGGAGCTCCCTCTCGCCACCGCCATCTCCCCGTGACTGCCTGGGGCCGCTGTAGCCGGCACCCTCCCGCTCCCACTGCCACTGCCCTCCCGCTGGGCCCGAAAGGACATTGGTTGCCGCCCCTGCCAGGGAAGCTCCAGCTGGGCGTGCCGCTGCTCGTGCCTCCGCCCTGGAGCTCTTGCCACCGCCATCCCCCGGCTACTATATGGTGGCACTGCTGATGGCGCCCTCCTGCTCTTGCTGCCAGTGCCCTCCAGCCGGGCCCCAAAGGACACTTGCCGCCGCAACTGTCCCCTGGCTACTGCCCGATGCCGCTGTTTCCGGCGCTCTCCTGCTGGGCCCCAAAGAAGGAAGGCGGGAAAAAGGAGGCGCGAAGAATGAAGCTCTCCTTTTCCCCCCTTCCTTCTTTGGGGCCCAGCAGGAGAGCGCCGGAAACAGCAGCATTGGGCAGTAGCCGGGGGACAGCTGCGAGTGGGAGCTCCAGGTCGGAGGCACTGGCAGCGCCCTGCCCAGCTGGAGCTTCCCTAGGAGCTTCGCGGCACAGCTGACCATGTCTCATGGCACACTAGTGTGCCGCGGCACACTGGTTGGGAAACGCTGCTCAAAATATCGCTACAGAGCACTGCACACCAAGAGAACTAGACTCTTTCTCTTTCTCTCTCTCTCTTTCTCTTGCTCTCTCTCTTTCTCTTGCTCTCTCTCTTGCTCTCTCTCTTGCTCTCTCTCTCTTTCTCTCTCTTTCTCTCCCTCTCTTGCTCTCTCTCTCTCTTGCTCTCTCTCTCTCACTCTTGCTATCTCTCTCTCTCTCTCTCTGTGTACATGTGCACAAAAAACTGAACTGGGAACACCTTCCCCCCTTTGGACCAGGGTGCCTTTTTGCTTTCTCACGGGCCTGATGCCGGGAGCTTGGCCTGTGTAAGTTTGCCAGAAACCCGGCGCGAGAACGCGTCTGTGTGTGTTTTGTGTGTGCTGAATTAGCAGTAATTTTAATGCGCTTCTCCTGTTCTCCTCTGCTGTCTCTGGACTGCACAGATAAACAAGATTGCTCCGTGTCTGGGCTGCCATTAAATCTCTCTTATGAACGCAGATGAAATATATGGTGGAGCAGCACAGCACGCTTACGGGGGGGGTCTTTTTAAAAAATCGCATTGTGCCGGAAGCTCGCGAGGTTCGGGTTTGGAAATGAGGGTGCAGACTGGGGACCCCAGATGAAACCGCCCGGGAGCGTGTCAGTCGAAGAGGGACCCCTTTGTTTGGTGGTGGTGGGGAGAGTTTAGTGCATGCGAAAGTTAATCCACCAACTAGCCACAGTTCACCACTATAGCTAATTGAAGTCTTCAATGAAAAAAAATGCAGCAGGCTTTCTTGTAAAAAGCATTTCTGGTCAAAATGCTTCTCTAAATAAACTACCACTTTTCCATTTACCACTATAACAAACTATCTGCAATATTTATATAACTCCTCGGAGAGGGGCGGCATACAAATCTAATAAATAAATAAAATCCACCACTGCAACCACTAGGCACTAAGCACTAACTACAAAGCACCCAGCACAAAACCACTCTATAACAAACCACTCTGTAACACACCACACACTATAACAAACCACACCCATGCAAGGCTGCTGTTTCCTTTATATAGGTTACAGCCAATCAGGTTGCAGCACGTTTAACAAACATAGAAACATAGAAGACTGAGGGCATAAAAAGACCTCATGGTCCATCTAGTCTGCCCTTTTACTATTTCCTGTATTTTATCTTACAATGGATCTATGTTTATCCCAGGCATGTTTAAATTCGGTTACTGTGGATTTACCAACCACGTCTGCTGGAAGTTTGTTCCAAGGATCTACTACTCTTTCAGTAAAATAATACTTTCTCATGTTGCCTTTGATCTTTCCCCCAACTAACTTCAGATTGTGTCCCCTTGTTCTTGTGTTCACTTTCCTGTTAAAAACACTTCCCTCCTGAACCCTATTTAACCCTTTAACATATTAAACCCATGGATACATGCTGGTTATGGCTGACGTCAGCCTTTCCCATGGCTACAAACCATTTATTTATTTATTTTATTTATTAGATTTGTATGCCCCCCCCTCTCCAAAGACTCGGGGCGGCTAACAACAATATAAAAAGACAATGTAAACAAATCTAATATTAAAAAACAATCTGAAAAACCCCAATTTAAAGAACCACTCATACATACAAGCATACCATGTATAAATTCTATAAGCCTAGGGGGAAGGGAAATTTCAATTCCCCCATGCCTGACGACAGAGGCGGGTTTTGAGGAGCTTGTGAAAGGCAAGGAGGGTGGGGGCAACTCTGATCTCCGGGGGGAGCTGGTTCCAGAGGGTCGGGGCCGCCACAGAGAAGGCTCTTCTCCTGGGTCCCACCAAACGACATTGCTTAGTCGATGGGACCCGGAGAAGGCCCACTCTGTGGGACCTAACTGGTCGCTGGGATTCGTGCGGCATTTACTTGCATTGTGATATTACTTTCAGAAATAAACTTCTTTCTGACACACTTCTGAGCCACAAACCTTCTGATGTGTTGGAGAACTAACTCCCCAGTGTCAGCATCCCAATAAACACCCGATAAATAAATCAGGATCCAGACCTTGGCTTTCTTCCAAATTCCAATTCATCAAGAGAGCCATGGTGGATACGAACTGTAGTCAAACCGATTCTAACTTTTCCTACAGTTCTCCACCCAGGTTAAGGTTCATCCCTCGTCCCCCCACACACACAGGTTCATCATGTGGACCACTCCGGTTCTCTCGACGTCCACGATCCTCCCTTCTACTTCTGGCTGGTGCTGAACAAAGGATGACCTTGAATCTCCAGGAAGGAATTTGTTGTGGCTAGTATCTTTCTTCCTCATGCAACAACCACCCATCCCCACAATTCCCATGGTACTACTCTATGTGTGGCAGGCCAAAGTCTCTAATTCAAGTGGCAGCTTCACACTGACACCCGGTCTCCTAAAATTTTGGTGCAGCCACATCACACCTGGGGGGAACTTCAAGAAGCCGCCCCGAGTCTATGGAGAGGGGCGGCATACAAATCCAATAAATAAGCAAGTAAGTAAGTAAGTAAGTAAAAGTCAGATTATCGGCATTGGACCAGAATATCTCCGGGACCGCCTTCTGCCGCATGAACCCCAGCGACCGATTAGGTCTCACAGAGTTGGCCTTCTCCGGGTCCCGTCGATGAAACAATGTCGTTTGGTGGGACCTGGGGAAGAGCCTTCTCTGCAGCAGCCCCGGCCCTCTGGAATCAACTCCCCCTGAGATTCGAATTGCCCCCACCCTCCTTGCCTTCCGTAAGATGTTGAAGACCCACCTATACCGCCAAGCATGGGGGGGATTAATTTCTCCCCTCACCTTTCCTGACTCAACATATGCGATTGGTGTGATTGTTTTAGAATTGCTAGTTTTTAATAAAAATAGGTTTTTAATATAGTTTATATTGGATTTGTATTGCATTGTATTGTTGTTGTGAGTCGCTCCGAGTCCTCGGAGAGGGGCGGCATACAAATCTAATAAATTATTATTACTATTATTATATTATTATTATTATTAACTGGGCCCTCAACATTCAGACAAATCTAATAAATTATTATTATTATTATATTATTGTCTACGGAGAGGGGCGGTATACAAATCTGATAAATCAATCAATCAATCAATCAATCAATCTATCTATCTATCTATCTATCTATCTATCTATCTATCTATCTATCTATCTATCTATCTATCTGGGCCCTCAAGAGTCAGAAGCTGACCAGACTAAGGACGCTGGCCAGATGAATACCTGGAAAGCAGATTCTTTTCCCTATTTTCCTCCCCCCCAAAACGAAGGTGCGTCTCATTCTTTGGAAAATACGGTATTTTTCAGCGGTGTTATAACTTCAGACGGCTGCTAAGCGAAGGGCCGTAATCCGAGGGCCACCCAGAGTGCTTCCCCCCCCCCCCGCAGCCGCTTCCGTGGGCCTCCTCATCCCCCAGGTGGCGAAGTCGCCCCTCCTGCAGACCCCCCCCCCGCTTGCCTCAGTGGCCGAGGCTGCTGATTCAGCCGCTTGGCGTGCCGTCCCCCTCCGGGCCCTTCGCTTGCCAGCGCTTCCTCTCCCCTTGATTCCGCAGAGGCCATTAGCCTGCGAGGCGGTTGTGCTGCTCGGCTTCCATCCGCAGCCCTCACTGTCTCCGTCTTCAGGAGCCCAGGCTTTAATGGCGTGTAGACACACACACACACACACACACACACACACACTCGGCAAGAGAAAGCAAAGGAAACGGAATTTAGAGCGGGAAGAAAGGACCTTGGAAGTGTTCTAGTCCAGCCCCCTGCTTCAAGCAGGTGAGCCTGAACCATTCCAGACAATATCTCCGGGGATGAAAGCACCCACAGGTTCTAGTGGCAAGCTGTTCCATTCGTTAATTGTTCTCACTGTTAGGAAGTTTCCTGATTGCTTATTTGACCCCTATGACAATCGTTAAGTGTTGTCCTACCTGATGATTCTTGACAAATGGCTCTTTTCTTTTATGTCCACTGAGAGCATCTGCACCAAAGACAAATCCCTTGTGTGTCCAATCACACTTGGCCAATACAGAATTCCTTTCCCTTCCCTTCTCTTCCATTTCTTTTCTTTTCTTTTCTTTTCTTTTCTTTTCTGTCCTATCCTATCCTTTTATTTTATTTTATTTATTTATTTATTTATTTATTTTGTCCAATACATAATACACATTGAAGAGAAAGATATGTAATAATATAAGTAAAGAAAAGAATAGAAGAAAAGATATAAAAATATAGGTGAACATATTTGAAAGGAAGAAAAGATAAATGAGATAAGGAGAGACAATTGGAGAGGGGACGGAAGGCACACTGGTGCACTTATGCACACCCCTTACTGACCTTTAAGGAACCTGGAGAGGTCAATCGTGGATAGTCTAAGGGAAAAATGTTGGGGGTTAGGGGTGGACACTACGGAGTCTGGTAGTGAGTTCCATGCTTTGACAACTCGGTTGCTGAAGGCTTATTTTTTACAGTCAAGTTTGGAGCGGTTAATATTAAGTTTGAATCTGTTGCGTGCTCTTGTGTTGTTGCGGTTGAAGCTGAAGTAGTCATTGACAGGTAGAACGTTGTAGCATATGATTTTGTGGGCAATACTTAGATCGTGTTTCTATTATTTCTGCTCATCTTGTACTCCCAAACCTGACTCACTCTACAACATATCTGATGAGATCCTCTCCCTAAAAGCAATAACAAAAACTCAACAATCATACATAGAGAACATAGAACCACGGCTTGCTTCCATTGAAAAAATTATCCAAGATCCTATCCTTATTCTATTCTGTTCCATTCCATTCTATTCTATTCATCCCAGGTTGCTTTTCTCCTTGAATAGTTTTCCTCTGTTGTTTCTTTGTGTTGCCTTCAGGGGCTTTTGAGAATGACTTGATCCGCTCTTCTTGGTGGCAAATATTGGAAGACTGCTATTGTGTCATCCCTGGTCCTTCCTGTGATTATTTAGACGTGCTCTTCCTATGTTTTGGTCTCCAGGTCTTGAATCATCCTAGTTGTTCTTCTTGGCACTTTTTCCAAAATCTCAACGTCTTTTTTGGGGGGTATTGTGGTGACCAAAACTGGATGCAGGACTCCAGGCCTCACTAAGGCTTTGTGAAGCAGTTCTAATACTTCACCTGATTTTGATTCTACGACTGTGTTTATACAAACAAGGATTGTGTTGGCCTTTTTGGCTGCTCCTGCACACCGGTGGCTCACGTTTAAGTGATGCGAATGGTTTGGATTGCGCTTGTTATTTTGGAGGGGGGGGGGTGAGGTGGGGGGGGGAAGGAGGTATCAAAGATGAAATGCAGCGGTGTTTCCATACATCAGCCCATCTGTCTGTCTGTCTGTCTGTCTGTCTGTCTGTCTGTCTTCCTTCCTTCCTTCCTTCCTTCCTTCCTTCCTTCCTTCCTTCCTTCCTTCCTTCCTTCCTTCCTTCCTTCCTTCCTATCTTCCTTCCTTCCTTCCTTCCCCCCCCCCACACTCTCTTTCCCTCTCTCTCCTTCCCTCCCTCTCTCTCTGTGGGGAGGAAAGCTGGAAGCAGAGGTTTGCCCTCCCCGCCTGATACTTTGCAAAAACTCTGGGCCCCCATCCGCCTTTACAGACTTGAGCTTCTCCAGCCATCCCTGGGTCAGCGAGGGCGGTTAATCTGCCCTTTCCAGAAAAGTCACCCAAATAAAAATAATTTTGCCTCCTGCTTCTTCTCTTGGCCCTCCACGTTCCTTGCGAAGAAAGTGGCAATTTCTAGATTGCAGTGTCGTTAGGCTTAAATCAGTGGAATGGTGCCACAGTAACTTTGGATGGTCACTAAGTGACCTGTTGTAAGTGGAGAACTCTATGCCCAGAGATACTTTACCAGAAGAGCCCTCCACTCCTCCACTCGCAAAAGAATCCCCTATGCAACTAGACTCACAATCCTAGGTTTAGAAAGCTTAGAACTACATCACCTTAAACACGACCTGAGCATAGCCCATAAAATCATCTGCTACAACGTCCTTCCTGTCAACGTCTACTTCAGCTTCAACCACAACAACACACGAGCACACAACAGATACAGACTCAAAGTAAATCACTCTAAACTTGACTGCAGGCAATCCGACTTTAGTAACCGAGTAGTTGATGCATGGAACTCACTGTCAGACTCTGTAGTATCCTCACCTAACCCCCAAAACTTGACCCTTAGAGTCTCCACTGTTGACCTCTCCCAATTCCTAAGAGGTCAGTGAGGGGCCTGCATAAGTGCACCAGTGTGCCTCCTGTCCCCTGTCCTAATGTTTCTCTCTTACTAGTATCATGTATTATTATATCTCTGTAAACCACTGATACGTACTTGACCAAACACACAAACAATTGAATGAATAAGTAGTAGGATATTTGGCTGCATAGCTAGAGGTATAACAAGCAGGAAGAGGGAGATTGTGATCCCCTTATATAGAGCGCTAATGAGACCACATTTGGAATACTGTGTCCAGTTCTGGAGAGCTCACCTAAAAAAAGATATTGACAAAATTGAAGGGGTCCAAAGACGGGCTACAAGAATGGTGGAAGGTCTTAAGCATAAAACGTATCAGGAAAGACTTCATGAACTCAATCTGTAGAGTCTGGAGGACAGAAGGGAAAGGGGGGACATGATCGAAACATTTAAATATGTTCAAGGGATAAATAAGGTCCAGGAGGGAAGTGTTTTTAATAGGAAAGTGAACACAAGAACAAGGGGACACAATCTGAAGTTAGTTGGGGGAAAGATCAGAAGCAACATGAGAAAATATTATTTCACTGAAAGAGTAGTAGATGCTTGGAACAAACCTCCAGCAGACGTGGTTGGTAAATCCACAGCAACTGAATTTAAACATGCCTGGCATAAACATATATCCATCCTAAGATAAAATACAGAAAATAGTATAAGGGCAGACTAGATGGACCAGGAGGTCTTTTTCTGCCGTCAATCTTCTAGGTTTCTATGTTTTTAATAAATAAATATATACAAATGTGTATTCACCTGAAAGTGATGCTCCCAACTGTCCACCTGCTCAACCACCTCCCAGTTGATGGATTCAGCCTCCTGATCAGGGGCCCATTTCCCATAAAACATGGAGAGAATTCCCCTCCCCCCTTTAACATCTTCCGAAGCGGCTGAATTACGTGGGGCCTGTTTTTTACTGCCCGTCCCGAAATTAAGATCACCGATCAGAGGTGAAAATCGGGCCAAGGGGAAAATTATGTTCCGGGCCGTAGGAAAGGGGAGGGGACGGGGGTGATGCGCTGTTATCCTCTTTGGCTTCATAGTCCTACATTGGAAAGCCCCACTTTTAACCCAGTCGACAACTCAACGTCCCCAGATGAAGGATTCCACTGGATTTTTTAGGCTGATAACATGCGGCAGAGACGGCTGGCTTTAAACTGCAATTCAGAGGCCGAGAGGGAAAAAAAACCCTTTGGAAAACTTTTGTCTTGTGCTTTTGGGGGCTTCGTTCTTTTGTTTGGTGGAAAGCCCCACGCTCTGCAAACCAGCAGCAAGGCCTTCTGCTGCCGAAGACCCCAAAGATTCCACCCCCTTTTTTTTTGTAGAGGCAAGAGGACTTTTTGAAGATGTTTCACTTCTCATCCAAAAAGCTTCTTCAACTTTGACGGGATGGTGGAGAATGGAAGGGTTTATACTTCTTGCAGGCAAAGGTGGTCATTTGCATCCTTTTAGAGCGGGGGGGGGGGGGAATTAATTTTGCCATGGGGCCACATGAGAAATTGTGATGGTTTTAGAGGGCCGGACTAATATAATTAACTCAGTTCCACACAATACTGTATAATTTCCTCCCTTCTCCTCCCCGTTCCTTTCCTTCTTCCCTTCCTTTCTTTTCCTGTTTCATTTCTTTCCTCCTTACTTTTATCCCCTCCCCTTCCTTCCCTCCCCTCCCTTTCCTTTCCTTTCCTTCCTTCCTTCCCCTTTCCTTTCCTGTTCCATTCCTTTCCTCTTTTCCTTTTCTAAGTGGAGTTTCATATTTTATTGCAAATCATTCTGACTGTGGAAAAATGAAATATAAATTATTTTAATAAATAAGAAATGTCCTGTTATATTGCCAGTACACCTAAAGATGGGGTCCCAAAACTTGACAACTTTAAGACTACAGCTCCCAGAATTCAACTCCCAGCTATGCTGGCTGGAGAATTCTGGGAGTTAAAGTCCACAAGTCTTAAAGTTGCCAAGTTTGAAGACTTCTGTTACAGAGCTTCTGATAAAAAGGAAAAACTTTTGTAGTATCATTTATCTTTCCCTCCCTCCCCCCTCTCTTTCTCTTCCCTCTCCCCCCCCCTCTTTTTCCCCTTTCCAAAGCTTTTTCCTGCCTGGCTTTTAACAAGCTTCCCCAACCTTCTTTTCTCGCGCGTCTGTATGTCCACTCTGCCCAAGCCCATGCAGGAAAACTTACAGGTGTTGCAAGCCACTCCGAACTCCGAACTTTTTTCCTGCGTGGCTTTCGCCTTGGAGAACAAGCTGTCTGCAGGTCTCCCTCCCTCCCTCCCTCTCCATCTCTCTCTCTCTCTCTCTCTAGCAGCTCCAACGATTGGTAAAACCCACACTCACAGATAGCTGAAGGGCCAGTTACAGAGGGCTGGCCGGATGCGGCCTGTATGCCGCACGTTGCCCAGGTCTGTTTTAGAGAGTCGTTGAAGCCACTTGGAGGTTTACCTGTGTCTTCAGGGTCACCTGAATGGTGCAAATGGTTCCTGTAGTCTTCAGTTTTCTCCTCTGGAAATCCATTCATTCCAACACCATTCAAAGGACGTCCATCCCAAATTGTACAGCTAAAGGCCTGTAGAGATTTCCATAGAAAAAAAATTACAGGCTACAGATTCCAACAGCACACAGGTAAACCTCCAAGCAGCCTCAATGACCCCCTTAAAAGGAGGCAAATGGCGGGTTCGTAAGGTGAAAATAGTTTGGAAGAAGAGACAAAAAAATCTTAAACCCTGGGTTCGTATCTCGAAAAGTTCGTATGACGAGGGGTTCGTAAGACGAGGTATCACTGTACTCAGAAATCAATCTGGAATCCCGCTGAGAAAATGACAAGGGGGGCGTCATAGGTTTTCTGCTGCTTTGGGTCGGGAAACATCTCGATGGGCTGCTTTCAAGGATGGGTCTGGCGAATGTTTTGCACGCTCTGGTCAGTAGTGTGAGATTACCGGAGCAGAAGCTACGTCGGATTAGGCGAAGAACCCTTGAAGCCTTCTTGGCAATGCAGCTGGAGTGCGCGTGAAGGCCCGCGAAGAATCCACGTTCCAACGCTGCTGCCATAAATAAAGACCGAGCTTTGCAATAAAATGTAATGAAGGATATTAGCATGAAATCAAGATGTTAAACTCCCCCGTGCGACAGGCCATAAATTGCTGCAATCCCAGACTCTTATTTATTTATTTGTTTCAAAAGGAAGACGTATAAATTGAGGCCGACGGGTTTATGTTCCCGGTTTAGCTCTCCCGGTCCTTTGAGGGGGGGCGTGCGGGCACAAGCGCATCTCCCTCCTCCGCGAGTCTCTTCTCTTCCGCGCCTTGAAGTCAGCTAACCGGGCAGGAGAGTCAGTTGATGCAAAAGCTCCATCCCACTGTCGGGCAGAGGGGGCCTTGGAATTGTGATTGATTGATTGATTGATTGGATTTATCTGCCACCCAACTCCAATGGGATTCTGGGCGGCTTACAATTAAACAGTAAACACCACCATATAACATAAGTAGGAACAATAAACACAATAAAACAGTATAAAATGCTAGCAGGCCCTGAGGGGAGAAATGGATCTGGAAATAGGGACATGGATGGTGGGACACTGAAGGGCAGAGGGGGATAGAAAAAGGATGGCAGAAAAAAGCTAAGGTCCCCCCATGTCCACACTTTGAATTTATTTGCTTCCTTTCCCCTTCCCCCTTCCCTTTCCTTCCTTTCCTCCCCCTCCCCCTTTTCCTTCCTTCCCTCCCTCCCTCCCTTTTTGTAACTGGGCAGTGTTGGGCCCTTATGCAAAGGCTCCTCCGGGGCATTCCCCCCCCCGCTCTCTCGATTGGCAGAGCCCTCCCCCATGGCAGAATTCAGTAATCCAGTAACTTGGAGTGGCTCTCAACAGGACAATACACAATATACAAATCCAATAGTTAAAATATTCACAAAGAGTAACAATGGAAGAGCTTTCAAGCCTGTAAATGCTGGGAACATTGTTAGCACCTGGTTAGGGGCTGGAAAGAAACATTTGGAGTAAGTAGAACAATAAAAAAAAAAACCCTACAAAGACAGGGTTTGGAAAAGATTCTTGACAGAGAGTAACAATGAAAGAGCCTGCAAGGTAAGAGGTGGGAACATCATTGGCACCTGGTTAGGGCTGGAGAGAAATATCGTAGGGCTTGGAAAACATTCTTTGTAGAGAGTAACAATGAAAGAAGCTGCCAGGGAAGAGCTGGGAAGATCGTTAGCACCTCGTTAGGGCTGAAAAGAAAAAGCTTCCATAAAAGCTGCATTCAGAATGTAAGAGACGCCTGAATTTTCAGCCTCTTTTAGGGAGGAAAAAGGTGGGTCTTATACTCCAAAAAATACGGTATCTGTTTTCTAGAAAGGGAGGATTTGGCAGCTTGTGTTGTGCCAGGAGCTTCCTGCCCAGGGGAGCCGTTCGAACGGGTGGATTTTTCCAGCCCTCAAAGAGTGGAGACGCCTTTCATAACAGTTTTGCCCCCGTTCCAGAATTCATTACGTGCCCTGCTCGCGCCCCCCCCATCTGCGTTCCGTCCCACCACCCTTGCGACCAAGACCTTTAATTGGATCCAGGCGGGTCGGTGTCATGTTCTCCAAGCGGCATACCACGCCTGGACACCCAGGAGTAAAGCTCTGCCTATCAATCTTTCCCAACTGGCCCTGCTGACAAGGGCCGGTCAGTTTCTCAGCTGTTCCGGGCTCGGCTTGTGCCGTTGCCGAGACCTGGAGTTTAGGCAGCAGAGCAGCTGTGGGGGCTTTTGGACCACGGCTTGGGTGTGTGCCTTCCCCCCCTCCCCCTGTTGTGGCTTCCTCCCTCCCTCCCTCCCTCCCTCCCTCCCTAGGTTATATTCTATCACCCTTCCTTCCTTCCTTCCTTCCTTCCTTCCTTCCTATCTTCCTTCCTTCCTATCTTCCTTCCTTCCTATCTTCCTTCCTATCTTCCTTCCTATCTTCCTTCCTATCTTCCTTCCTTCTCCCTCCCTCCCTCCCTCCCTCCCTCCCTCCCTAGGTTATATTCTATCACCCTTCCTTCCTTCCTTCCTTCCTTCCTTCCTTCCTTCCTTCCTTCCTTCCTATCTTCCTTCCTTCCTATCTTCCTTCCTTCCTATCTTCCTTCCTTCCTATCTTCCTTCCTATCTTCCTTCCTCCCTCCCTTCCTCCCTCCCTCCCTCCCTCCCTAGGTTATATTCTATCACCCTTCCTTCCTTCCTTCCTTCCTTCCTTCCTTCCTTCCTTCCTTCCTTCCTTCCTTCCTTCCTTCCTTCCTTCCTTCCTTCCTTCCTTCGATTTGTATGCTGCTCCTCTCCAAGGACGAAGGGCTGCTCACAACACATCAAAAACAATATATCACATACATATCTAAAATCCAATTAATACAACTAAAAAAGTTTTTAAAAACACTAATAAGATTTAAAACAAACGAATAAGATTTATGCTGGGGTGGGTAGATGGGTGGGTTGTGGTTGTGCTGTGCAAGGTTTCCTGGGAAGGTGACCATGCCATTCCTCAGGAATATAATCTGAGCAGTGACCTAATGCCCATTACTAAGTGGAGAGTCATTAGGGG
This sequence comes from Erythrolamprus reginae, assembly GCF_031021105.1. Taxonomy (NCBI): domain Eukaryota; kingdom Metazoa; phylum Chordata; class Lepidosauria; order Squamata; family Dipsadidae; genus Erythrolamprus; species Erythrolamprus reginae. The sequence goes on from NC_091952.1 coordinate 257,121,447, forward strand.
CTTACTCTAGTTGGTGCCTGGGTGGAGGAGAGTGAAGCAGCCTGGCCGAAATCCCAGGTGAAAAAAAGACATGTTTTACATTTAGGCAAGGAAAACTAAACGCACAGGTACAGTATATGTGGCACCTTGCTCACAGTAGTAACTGTGAGAAGGACCTTGGAGTCCTAGTGGACAACCCTTTAAATATGAGCCAGCCGTGTGCGGCAGCTGCCAAAAAAGCCAACACACTTCTAGGCTGTGTCAACTGTTGTAATCATAGGTTCATAGGCACTGAACATTGGAATGGAATATTGCTGAAGGGTGATGTTTTAGCCTAATGGGTGCTGTATAAACCTTATTCTTCCTCTATGAAGGGGCAGCAAAGTCCAGGCTGAGTAAGGAAGCTGCAGAATCCATGACCACATGGAATTAACTTGATATACAGCATGAAGAAAACCTATAGCTAACTTCCATATAAGGAAATATATGCCTTACTCTCATTCCTTTGCTAATCACCAATAAACACACAATGCAGGAAAAGGCAAAGAGTGGAGCTTCCCTTAATTATCTATAGGGAAGCCACGAGGAGGTTGCCTTATACAGCGCATGAGTGAATGGTAGTTGGGGGATGGCTTAATGTATGTGGCGTTCGTGAATTGGTTATTCTGTACCCCATGTCAGGAAAAGTGAAGTACAATAAAAGGAGAGGTCTTGATTCAACCGAGGTCGTCTCATTGAGAGAAAGGTTTCTCCGTTGCTTCATCTTGATGTGGCAGTCATGGCACCCTGATCCTCCCTAGAGGTCGACCCACTGGGGGAGGGCAGTTTCCCTTCAGTCAACAGAGAGAATCGAGATCATGCGAAGGGTTAATACCACTTTATAATGTCTTGCTAAGGCCACACTTGGAATCCGGCATTCAGTTTTGGCCAGATGTGTGTAGCTCTTGCAGATGAATAAATTCACCCGTTTGGGCAATGAAGACCACAAAGGAATGGAGCCACCCAGGTTTATTTGGGCAACCAGGTTCACAGGATTCCCACGACAAAATCTGAACGTCGGGTTACGTCCGACACAGTGGTCCTTTTGGATGAGACGACTAAGTCTCTACTAGTAGTGCAATAAGAGTACTAATAAGAGTAGTCTTATTGGATCCACAATAGCGCATTTGGAATTGCCGGGGTGGCGCAGCAGGCAGAGTGCTGTACTGCAGGCCACTGAAGCTGACTGTAGATCTGCAGGTCAGCGGTTCAAATCTCATCACCGGCTCAAGGTTGACTCAGCCTTCCATCCTTCTGAGGTGGGTCAAATGAGGACCCCGATTGTGGGGGCAATAGGCTGGCTCTCTGTTCAAAAGTGCTATTGCTAACATGTTGTAAGCCGCCCTGAGTCTAAAGAGAAGGGCGGCATAAAAATTGAATAAATAAATAAAATGGAATAAATAAATAAAATGGAATAAATAAATAAAATGGAATAAATAAATACTGTGTTCAGTTCTGGAGACCTCACCTACAAAAAGATGTGGATCAAATTGAACATGAGGAACGGTATGAAAGGACTGCGGCATTAGGAAGGTTGAGAAAAGGAGGCCACGGATGCAGCCGGCTGTGAGGAGTATCAGTCCTTCCCTTCCTTGCCATTCAGCCAGAGCGAAAGGTCTTCAAAGGAAAAAACCACGAAGTCCAGTTGCCTCTTAGAAACATAGAAAACATAGAAGATTGACAGCAGAAAAAGACCTCCTGGTCCATCTAGTCTGCCCTTAAACCCTTTCCTGTATTTTATCTTAGGATGGATATATGTTTATCCCAGGCATGTTTAAATTCAGTTGCTGTGGATTTATCTACCATGTCTGCTGGAAGTTTGTTCCAAGGATCTACTACTCTTTCAGTCAAATAATATTTTCTCATGTTGCTTCTGATCTTTCCCCCAACTAACCTCAGGTTGTGTCCCCTTGTTCTTGTGTTCTTGATGCTTAAGACCTTCCACCATTTTTGTAGCCCATCTTTTGACCTGCTCAATTTGATCCATATATTTTTGTAGGTGAGGCCTCCAGAACTGGACACAGTTGTTGAAAAAAAAGCCCCTTTGGGACAAGGAGGTCTGAGCAGACATCTCAGCTGCCGGTCTATTCTGGGGCTTGGCAACTCACCCTCCCCTTACTCAGGAGAGAAAGCTTACTCCTGGTCTCCACTCTCCAGCAGAAGCATCTGAGCCACGCCGGGCATGTCTTCCTTGCCCCGGCCAGCTTTTTTCTTTTGGGCTGGGGGCATGTGGGAGGAGGGGGTTTCTTATTAGGACATAGATGCCGTTCCAGTTTTAAAAGTTTGCTCTGCATGGATGGTCCTCCACCCACCGAGGGAAAGGGCCAGCTCCGGGCGATTCCTTCCCTTCCTTTGGCCTGCCAGGAATGTCTGGCCACGATTCCCAGTCAATTCAAGTCATAAAAAGGGAGGATAAGTTTTGAAATTATGTTGTGGAATTGAAACTGAATTTTATTTGCACTGCTCAAAAAAATAAAGGGAGCACTTAAACAACAGAATATAATTGCAAGTAAATCAAACTTCTGTGAAATCAAACTGACCACTTAGGAAGCAACACTGATTGACAATCAATTTCATCTGCTGTTGTGCACATTCAACCTTGTACAAAACAAAGTATTCAGTGAGAACATTTCATTCATTCAGAATGTCTGGGCTGTGTTATTTGAGTGTTCCCTTTATTTTTTTGAGCAGTATATTTATTTCTCTTTTTTGAGGCAGAAGCAAGGCCCAAAGTGCTTTCGCTTCCTCTTCTGGAAGCTTCCTCAGTTCTCTCGGAGGGTGTGGATGGTGTTTGTGTGAACAGAAAGATTGTGTTTTCTTTTCTTTTCTTTGATTGTGTTGGTCTTTAACACTCTCTTGAGAGTTGTTGCGGTTCCTTTTTATTTATTTTTGATTTGATTTGATTTTTTTTTAAAAAATTTTTTATTTTAAAACAGACATACAATTTGTCACTTCTTTTTCCCCCGAAAAAAAGTTTTATTGAAAATATATACTACATTAAAAAGGACAGCACACAATCTTTTAACATCTCATCCTTATTTACATTAATCTTGTATTGTACAGTATCTTTATTCAGACAGACAAATTACACAGACAAAGATAGAAACAGAAAGGACAGCGAAGGAAAGGAAAGGAAAAAAGAAACGTAGAGACATGTAGCAACCCCCCCGCACTTAAAAAAAATTATTTTAAAATGCACAATACAAAAACTAAAATAAAAAACAGATATAAACACATTCAAAGAAAGAGGAAAAAAAGGAAAAGAAGATACATAACAAAAGAAAAACAAAAATAATTTCAGAATTACAAAAATAAAACTTAAAATTGTCGCTAAACGAAACTTGTAACTCATGAAGTTGAAGCATTGGACGGAAGCTGCTTCCCTGCAAATGGCCTGCAGGGGGCACTCTAGTTATGTATTTTGGCCTTGAAAAGTTGGGAAGCTTTTTAAAAAATAAATCTGCGTGTACATCTGAGTTTTGAATTGGGGAGAAGTGACTTCTGAAAGGGATACGGATTAATTTCCGTGCAGGCCAATCTATGTTATCCAAAGCAAAATAGGGCGAAACTGACAGATTGATTGGCGTGTGTGTGTGTGTGTGTGCATGTGTGCGGTGTTGCCCTGCTGCGGAAACGATTTCAGAAAATTCTCTGTAAATTTCTGAAATTGTTTTTGCAAAAGGCAATTCCGTGAGTTTCTGGCTGGCTTTGTGATCTATGCTGGTCTCTGTTTTGCATTTTATATCCCATGCATTTAAATAATTTGTGTGGCATGTGACTCAGTGAGGGTTTCAAGCTAGGGAGGTACAATAACAGAGCTGGAAGGGACCTTAGAGGTCTTCTAGTCTAGCCCTCTGCTCAAGCAGGAGACCTTAGAATATTTCAGACAAGAGGCTGTCCAGTCTCTTCTTACAAACCTCCAGTGTTGGGACACCCACAAAATCTGGAGGGAAGCTGCTCCACTGATCGTTGTCACTGTAAGGAAATTCCCACTGATTCCTAGGTCGCTTCTCTTCTTTTTTGTATTTTGTATACATAGTTTTGTATTTATTTATTGGTTTATTTTATTGTTATGTTCATGTGTATATTAGAAGTGATGCCCTTTGGAGAGCTATTTGCAATTTCATTTTAATGTATGCCGATTGGTGTACATTCAAAGTGACCGTAAAGTTATTCTAAAATTCTATTCTTGATTAGTTTCCACCCATTGCTTCTTGTTCTAGCGTCAGGTGCTTTGGAGAATAGCTTGACTCCCTCTTCTTTGTGGTCACCCCTGAGATATTGGAAGGCTGCTCTCCTGTCTCCCCTGGTCCTTCTTTTCATTCAATTAGCCATGCCCAGTTCCTGCAACCGTTCTTCGTATGTTTTAGCCTCCAGTCCCCTGATCCTCTTTGTTGCTCTTCTCTGCACTCTTTCCAGAGTCTCAACATCCTTTTTGCATCGTGGAGACCAAAACTGAATGCAGGATTCCAAGTGTGGCCTTACCAAGGCCTTATAAAGTGGTATTAACCCTTCACGTGATCTTGATTCTCTCCCTCTGTTGATGCAGCCGAGAACTGTGTTGGCTTTTGTGGCAGCTGCTACACACGGCTGGCTCCTTTTTAAATGGTGGTCCACTAGGACTCCAAGATCCCTCTCACAGTTACTACTGTTGAGCCAGGTACCACCTATGCTATACCTGTGCATTTGCTTTTCTTGCCTAAATGCAATGTTTTTAAAATAATCCAAATTGCACATGTTCTTAAAAAACAGGAAAGGAAAGGCAGGTGATACCTTTTGGAACGGAGGAGTTTCTCCCATCGTTTGTCCACCTGTCTTACCTGGGGGAGGAGGAGGAGGACAACCCCCCCTTCCAGGCAGCCAATTTCAGAAGCTGATCTGGAAGCTCCTTGAGGACAGAGTCCTGTAAAGCTTGATACCCTTCATAAAAGGGTTAAATAAGGTTCAGGAGGGAAGTGTTTTCAATAGGAAAGTGAACCCAAGAACAAGGGGACACAATCTGAGGTGAGTTGGGGGAAAGATCAGAAGCAACGTGAGAAAATATTATTTTACTGAAAGAGTAGTAGATCCTTGGAACAAACTTCCAGCAGACGTGGTCAGTCAATCCACAGTAACTGAATTCAAACATGCCATAGATCCATCCTAAGATAAAATACAGGAAATAGTATAAGGGCAGACTAGATGGACCAGGAGGTCTTTTTCTGCCGTCAGACTTCTGTGTTTCTAAAACAAAACCCTCCTTGCTCTGCTTGATTAACGTTGGCCATTCTCCTGCTTTGTGTAAAAGCAACAACAACAACAACCCAGAATTGCAAAAGAAAAGTTGGATAATGAACATCCGCTAGGTGAAGAAAGGGGCTTGTCCTTTTGTGGGCTCAGGGCCAGGAAGTCAGCAGGGCTCAGTTTGATTCAATTCAGTGACATGAGATTAATAAGAGGCGACTGTGTTTGTTTCATAAATGTCTGCACCGGTCCGGGTTGTAACTCTTAATGGAGGGTGACGGACGGTGTCGAAGAGGTGGAAAGAGTGGAGTCGTTTCTGTACAAGCTTGTGTTGAGTAACAAATCCTCCAAAACAAGATAGAGAGAGATAGATAGAGAAATAGATGAAAGATATAAAAGATAGATAATAGAAGATAGATAAAGAGAGAGAGATAGAAATAGAGATAGATAGATGGAGAAATAGATGATTGATATACAAGATAGATAGATGGATAGATAGATAGATAGATATACAAGATAGAGAGATAGATAGAGAAATAGATGATAGATATAAAAGATAGATAGATAGATAGATAGATAGATAGAGAAATAGAGGATATATATAAAAGATAGATAATAGTAGATAGATAGAGAGACAGAGATAGAGAGAGAGACAATAGCAATAGCATCTAGACTTACGACATATACTGCTTCCCAGTGCTTCCCAGTCCTCTCTAAGTGGTTTACAGAGACTCAGCCTCTTGCCCCCAACAATCTTCGAAGGATGGAAGGCTGAGTCAACCTTAGAGAGGTGACAGACAGACAGGCTTGCATCGGCTGCCAATCAGTTTCCGGTCACAATTCAAAGTGTTGGTTATGACCTATAAAGCCCTTCATGGCATCGGACCAGAATACCTCCAGGACCGCCTTCTGCCGCACGAATCCCAGTGGCCGATCAGGTCCCACAGAGTTGACCTTCTCCGGGTCCCATTGATGAAACAATGTCGCTTGGCGGGACCCAGGGGAAGAGCCTTCTCTGTGGCGGCCCTGGCCCTCTGAAACCAGCTCCCCACGGAGATCAGGATTGTCCCCACCCTCCTTGCCTTTCGCAAACTCCTTAAAACCCACCTCTGCCATCAGGCATGGGGGAATTGATTCCCCTGGGCTGTTTCCGTTTTATGTATGGTTTGTCTGAGATGTATGATTGTTTTTTATATTAAGGGTTTTAAATTGTTTTTAATCATTGGATTTGTACTGTTTTGTTGTTGTGAGCCGCTCCGAGTCTTCAGAGAGGGGTGGAATACAAATCTAATAAATAATAATAATAATAATAATAATAATAATAATAATAATAATAATAATCCTCATGGGAGATTTTGCTTGCTGCGCAGAGGGGCGGCATATTTATTTATTGATTTGATTTGATTTTTTTATGCCTCCCTTCTCCTTAGACTCAGGGCGGTTTACAACCTGTTAGCAATAGCACTTTTTAACAGAGAATCAGCCTATTGCCCCCACAATCCGGGTCCTCATTTGACCCACCTTGGAAGGAGGGAAGACTGAGTCAAGCTTGAGCCGGTGATGAGATTTGAACCGCTGACCTGCAGATCTATCAGTCAGCTTCAGGTGCCTGCAGTACAGCACTCTACCTGCTGCGCCAATCAAATAAATAAATAAATAAATACATTTGTTGGTTGAGCTTTGGAGTTGCCAGATGTTTGGCTAATACTAATTGTATTTAGGGATTGCATTGCCCAGAATTTCTGCCCCAAAGAGCAGTGGTGGTGCAGTGGTTAGAGTGCAGGACTGCAAGCTACTTCTGCTGATCACCGGCTGCCAGCAGTTCGGCAGATCGAATCTCAGTAGGACCAAGGTTGACTCAGTCTTCCATCCTTCCGAGGTGGGTCAAATGAGGACCCCGATTGTTGGGGGCAGGAGGCTGATTCTGTCAATCGCTTAGAGAGGGCTGGAAAACATAGAAACATAGAAGACTGACGGCAGAAAAAGACCTCACGGTCCATCTAGTCTGCCCTTATACTATTTCCTGTATTTTATCTTACGATGGATCTATGTTTATCCCAGGCATGTTTCAATTCAGTTACTGTGGGTTTACCAACCACGTCTGCTGGAAGTTTGTTCCAAGCATCTACTACTCTTTCAGTAAAATAATATTTTCTCATGCTGCTTCTGATCTTTCCCCCAACTCACCTCAGATTGTGTCCCCTTGTTCTTGGGTTCATTTTCCTATTAAAAACACTCCCCTCCTGAACTTTATTGAACCCTTTCACATATTTAAATGTTTCGATCATGTCCCCCCTTTCCCTTCTGTCCTCCAGACCAGCAAAAAGCACTGGGAAGCAGTACCTGAGTCTAAATGGGTAAAGTATGGCCCTCTTTCAAGCCGAGGGGCTGTGATTGGGGATACCCTGAGAAGGAAGCTCGTGTTAATTCTCCCCCCCCCCTTTTTAAAATAGCCACAGGAAAGAGATTGAAATGGAGCCAAGGCTTTTGTCAATGGTCCCCGTTTCTATCGCTTAATGCGGCGTGTGGTGTGCAGATGACCTGCCAATAGATTAGAAACGGCTCCCTCGATTGTTATAAATTTCCATGTGGCTAAATATTGATATCCTGCTTCGGTTTTTATTGATATGCGTTCTCTTGGGCTGCCCTGTTGGTCCACTTTTTATGAATATGAAAAATCAAAGGCGCTTTATTATTTTAAATAGACCCCAGTTCGGCTGTATTTGTTTTATTGTCCAAAATCAGCTGGGTTAGTTAATGGGAAATGGCTGGCCTGGAATTAATGCCATCATTTCCCAATGTAACTGAATTAAAACGTAGCGCAAACAGGTAATGGAGGAGGAAGTCAGTTTTTAATTCAGGTGCAGCGAAGGTCTTTGGGGGAGAACTTTCAGAATAGAGCCGGAAGGAACCGTAGAGGTCTTCTAGCCCAACCCCTTACTGTTCCATTTCAGACAAGTGGATTTACAAGCTCTTCTTAAAACTCTTCTTAAATCTCTTCCTAGCTGCCTGGAGTCCTTGGGGAGTTGGCCAGCATAGAATTGATTGATTGATTGATTAGAAACATAGAAGATTGACGGCAGAAAAAGACCTGCTGGTCCACCTAGTCTGCCCTTATACTATTTCCTGTATTTCATCCTAGGATGGATCTATGTTTATCCCAAGCATGTTTAAATTCAGTTCCTGTGGATTGACCAACCACATCTGCTGGAAATTTGTTCCAAGCATCTACTACTCTTCCAGTAAAATAATATTTTCTCATGTTGCTTTTGATCTTTCCCCCAACTAACCTCAGATTGTGCCCCCTTGTTCTTGGGTTCACTTTCCTATTAAAAACACTTCTACTCGCTTTTCCTACCGCCTGACTGCACTGCTCACCCATTTTGAGACTGTCAGAAATCACGACCCCTAAATCCTTCTCTTCTGAAGTTTTTTGCTAACACATAACTGCCAATACAATACTCAGATTGAGGATCCCTTTTCCCCAAGTGCATTGTTTGACATTTGGAAACATTAAACTGTAGTTTCCATTGCTTTGACCATTTATCTAGTAAAGCTAAATCATTTGCCATATTACAGACCCCTCCAGGAATATCAACCCCATTGCTTTATTATGATTGATTGATTGAATGAATGGATAACCTCCAGTGATGGAGCTCTTCCACTGGTTAATCGTTCAAGTGTTACTTGTGATATTGGGGCAGGGGGCTTGACTGTCTTACATCCTGGCCAAAATGTCACATTTGATGCATCAGGATCAGAATTAGAACAGAGCTGGAAGGGACTGTAGAGGTCTTCTAGTCCAACCCCCTGCTGACCACTGAGGGCGAACCTATGGCACACATGCTACAGGTGGCACATGGAGCTATGTCTGTGGGCACGGAAGCCGTTGCCCTAGGTCACCTCCAGTGTGCATTCCCGTGCTGACCACCTGAGTTTCGGTTGGCCCCACCCAAGTCTCCATCTGGCCCATTTTGGATGCCAGGTAGTAAAAATAATATAATAATAACAACAGAGTTGGAAGGGACCTTGGAGGTCTTCTAGCCCAACCCCCTGCTTAGGCAGGAAACCCTACACTACTTCAGACGGAGGGTTATCCAATATCTGCTTAAAAACTTCCAGTGTTGGAGCCTTCACAACTTCTGCTGGCAACTTCTGTTCTGCTGATCAACTGTTCTGACTGTCAGGAAATTTCTCTTAGTTCTAAGTTGCTTCTCTCCTTGTTTAGTTTCCACCCGTTGCTTCTTGTTCCACCCTCAGGTGCTTTGGAGAATAGCCTGACTCCCTCTTCTTTGTGGTAACCCCTGAGATATTGGAAGGCTGCTATCATGTCTCCCATGGTCCTTCTTTTCATTAAACTAGCCATGCCCAGTCCCTGCAGCCGTTCTTCATATGTTTTAGCCGCCAGTCCCCTAATGCCCTTTGTTGCTCTTCTCTGCCCTCTTTCCAGAGTCTCAACATCCCTTTTGCATCGTGGTGACCAAAACTGAATGCATTATTCCAAGTGTGGCCTCACCAGGGGCATATAAAGTGGCATTAACTCTTTGTGTGATCTTGATTCTCTCCCTTCCTTGATCCTTTCCTCCCTTCCTCCTTCCCTCTTCATTCACCCATCTTCTCAATGCCTTATTTTTCCTTCCTTCCTTCCCTCCCTCCCTCCCGCCCTTCTTCCTCCCCCCTTCCTCCCCCCATCTCTTTCCCCTCCTTTCCCTCGCCCCTCCCCTGGTGCTGTTTTCCCCAAAGGTTTCCCATGGCAGCCCATTCCCATGTAGCCTGGTTGCTTCCGTTCTCTTGGGGGGTTAAAATACCAGGGGGACCCATGAGTTCACAAAGAGCAGCTCTCTGGGGGGAGGGGAGGCCTTCAAATCCCCCCCCCCCCTTCTCTTCTTTCAATTGAACATGGTCCTCCTGGGGGAAATCTTGTAGGAGTTTGGGGGAAATTGGAGGCTGCCCCCCCTTCCTTGCCCCCCCCCCAAGCACATTTTAAAGGCTTTGTCCAGTTGTATTGGTGAGAAAAAAAAATTCAATTTCAGCTTCTTCAGGCTCTGCCTTTGAAGGGGGGGGGGGTTTGCTGCCAGGAGGCATTTCCACAGCCTGAAAACTCCCCAGGTTCAGACGTAGAAACATCTGCAAGGAAGCAAGTAAAAGGATTTTTTGTTCCTGAAATGATTGCGTGGGAATCCTCCGACTGTATTTATTTATTTATTTATTTATTTATTTATTTATTAATAGAGTTGAAAGGGACCATTAGGTCATCGAGTCCAACCCCCTGCCTGAGCAGGAAACCCTACAGCACCCCAGCCAAATGGAAGTCCAATCTCCTCTTGAAGGTGTCCAGAGTTGGGGAGTTCACCACCTCCCCTGGCAGGCAGTTCCATTGGTTGATCGCTCTGACCGTCAGGAAGTTCTTCCTTATTTCCAGGTTGAATCTCTCCTTGGTCAGCTTCCAACCATTGTTCCTCGTCTGGCCCTCTGGTGCCCTGGGGAATAAAGAGACCCCCTCCTCACCGTGGCAACCCCTCAAGTATCTGTAAACTGCTATCATGTCCCCTCTAGACCTTCTTTTTCTAGGCTGTCCATGCCCAGTTCTCTCAATCTCTCTTCGTAAGTCTTGGTTTCGAGTCCCCTAATCATTTTGGTTGCTCTTTTTTGCACCTTCTCCAGAGTTTCGATGTCTTTTTTGTAGTGAGGTGACCAGAACTGAATGCAGTACTCCAGGTGAGGTCTGACCAGGGCATAGTAGAGTGGTATTAGTACTTCCCTGGTCTTGGAGCGTATTCCTCTGTTGATGCAGCTTAGGATTGAGTTGGCTTTTTTGGCTGCTGCTGCACATTGCTGACTCATGTTTAGTTGATTGTCCACCAAGACTCCAAGATCTCTTTCGCAGTCACTACTGCTGAGTGGGGTATCTCCCAGGCTGTATGTATGTCTAGGGTTCTTTTTGCCGAGGTGGAGGACTCTGCATTTGTCGGTGTTGAACCTCATTTTGTTGGTATGGGCCCACTGTGATAGTCTGTCTAGGTCTTCTTGTACTCGACTTCCTCCCAGGTGGATTGATGCTTGACCTGATGGCTTTCCTGGCTGCCACAATCCCTCCATCCACCTGCCTTCTGCCCCCAAAGCTCTGCGGCTCCTGCAAAGGAAGCGGAATCTTCCTCCAAAGAAAGATGTATAATAGTTCATTCACTTTTCATTAGCAGCAAAAATATGTTACACATATATACATGCATACATTTATGTATGTATGTATATATACATACATTCATACACACACATACATACATACCTACATACATACATACATACTAGACATAATAGGAAAGATGCCATTGGGGTATCTTTCTTGCTCTTGGTTGTTAGTTTTTGGTCTAATCCTGTTAAATTTTAATATTAATGATTTTATTGTAAGCCAGCCACTTTGGAAAGGGAGATGGACAACAAATAACTTTTTGATGGATGGATGGATGGATGGACGGACGGATGGACAGACAGACAGACAGACAGACAGACAATGATAGATTAGAGAGAGAGATACATAGAAAATAGAGAGATGATAGATATGGAGGGAGGGAGGGAGGGATGGGTAGATAGATAGATAGATAGAGATGGATGGATGGATGGACGGATGGATTTATTTATTTATTTATTTATTTATTATTGGGATTTGTATGCCGCCCCTCTCCGAAAACTCGGGGCGGCTTAGATTAGTTAGATAGATAGATAGATAGACAGGGACAGACAGGGACAGACAGACAGAAAGGGAGATAGATAGAAGAGAGAGAGAAAGAGAGATACATAGAAAATAGACAGATAGTTGATAGATATGGATGGATAAATAAATATATATATAGAGAGAGAGAGGAGAGAGAAAGAGAGAGAAGGAAAAGACAGAGAGACAGAGAGATAAGGCAGAGATAGATATAGATAAGATCGATCAATGGTTGGAGGGATGGACAGAAGAACAAATAGATAACCGATGAGAGATAAGATGGATGAGAGATACGGCAGAAGATTGATATTGATAGCTATGTGATAGATAGATGATAGATTTGTAGACGCATAGATTTTTATAGATAGGTAAGTGATAAATACACACATAGCTCATTTGGGTTTCTGCTAAGAACTCTGGGCTAATTTTTTCTAAAATCCATCTCTTACGCAGAACAGCCTGGCACAATTGAAATAAGTAGATTAGTGTACAGTTCTGGTCACCACCCCTCAAGGAGGATAGAATGGAACTGGAAAAGGTGCAAAAAAGGGCCACAAGAATGGTCAAGGAAACGGAGCCCCTCCCTCATGAAACCAGGTTGCAACACCTTGGTCTCTTCTGCCTTGAAAGACGGAGTTTAAGGGATGAATTGATCAAAGTGTATGAAATCCTGCATGGGATAGAAAAGGCGGATAGAGAAAAATTATTTTCTTTATCACACAATCCTAGGACGAGGGGGCCCTTCCTAAAACTCATAGGTAAGAAAGTGAGGACAAATAAAGGGAGATATTTCTTCACCCAGAGGGTCCTTGGTTGATGGAATTCCCTTCCAGAAGAGGTCGTGACAGCTGTCAGCCTGGAGAGCTTCAAGGCAGGATTAGACAGATTCATGGATGCCAAGTGTATCCATGGTGGTGATTGAAAGGGATGTCCAAGTGTCGCCTCTATGTTGGTTGAGGCAGGCAGGGTTCCCTTGGGTCCCGTTGGTTGGGAGTCCAGGGAAAGGGAGGGTCTTGTCTTCTCTTTCTGCTCAAGATCCCCATGGACAATTGGGGGGCCACTGTGGGACACAGAAGGCTGGACTCGATGGGCTTTGGCCTGATTCAGCAGGGCTCTTCTTAGGTTCTTAAGTAAAGGAAAAAAAGGCAGTTGAAATCCATTTCTTTAGAAACAGATTGCATAGGGTTATTGCCAGCCGCTGTTAAAATACTGCATGTCTGTACAACTCCCGGATGCGCATTCCATCCAAAAGCCAGTTGTTGAGACATGTGGACTTCAACTCCCAGAATTCTGGGAGTTGAAATTACACAAGTCTTAAAGTTGCCAAGTTTGAAGACCTGACTTGGAATACTGTAACTTTATTGTCGCGTTTACTGGACATTAATTGCCATGCATTAAAATGAAATTTCGTTAGCTGTAGTAAGGAAGTTACTATAGTTACATATTTGTGCTGATAATTGAAAAGGAGCCAGTTATAGATCTATTTCGACCTTGCTGTGGTCTCATCAGACAGACATACCCTTACTGGGATCCCTTACTGGCTCAACAGACTCAAACTCAACCCTGATAAGACAGAGTGGCTGTGGGTTTTGCCTCCCAAGGATAATTCCATCTGTCCATCCATTACCCTGGGGGGGGGGAAATTACTAACCCCCTCAGAGAGGGTCAGCAACTTGGGCGTCCTCCTCAATCCACAGCTCACATTAGAGAAACATCTTTCAGCTGTGGCGAGGGGGACGTTTGCCCAGGTTCGCATGGTGCACCAGTTGTGGCCCTACCTGGACTGGGACTCACTACTCACAGTCACTCATGCCCTCATCATCTCGAGGCTCGACTACTGTAATGCTCTCTACATGTGGCAACCTTTGAAAAGTGTTTGGAAACTTCAGATCATGCAGAATGCAGCTGCGAGAGCAATTATGGGCTTCCCTAAATATGCCCATGTCACATCAACACTCCGCAGTCTGCATTGGTTGCCGATCAGTTTCCGGTCACAATTCAAAGTGTTGGTTATGACCTATAAAGCCCTCCATGGCACCGCACCTGATTATCTCCGGGACCGCCTTCTGCCGCACGAATCCCAGCAACCAGTTGTGGGCCTTCTCTGGATCCCGTCAACTAAACAATGTCATTTGGCGGGATCCAGGGGAAGAGCCTTCTCTGTGGTGGCCCCGGCCCTCTGGAACCAACTCCCCCCAGAGATTAGAATTGCCCCTACCCTCCTTGCCTTTCGTAAGCTCCTTAAAACCCACCTCTGCCGTCAGGCATGGGGGAACTGAGATATTCTTTCCCCCTAGGCCTTTACAATTTATGCATGGTATGTTTGTATGTATGATTGGTTTTATAACAAGGGTTCTTAGCTGTTTTCGTATTGGATTGTCACATGTTGTTTTTACCACTGTTGTTAGCCGCCCCGAGTTCATGGAGAGGGGCGGCATACAAATCCAATAAATAAATGAATGAATGAATGAATGAATGAATGAATGAATAAATCATACATACATACATACATACATACAGACAGACATACATACATACATGTATATCCCAGTAAGGGTCTGTCTGTCTGATCAGACCACAGCAAGGTCGAAATTTATCTATAACAGACTTCCTTCCTTTTCACTTATCAGCAAAAATATGTAACTACAGTATAATAACTTCATTACTATATCTAACAAAATTTCATGCATATACGTATATATGTATTTATGTCTGTATGCATAAATGAAGAGGCAACAGCCATCGCGATCTCAGGAATGTTTAAAACCTATTTAAAACTACTAAAATTACTTAGGTTTGGTTAGTCCTCGACTAACTTCGTCAGAGTATTAAAATCCCCATTGAAGGCACAGTTGATCTTATGTATAATGCTGCTCAATTTGCTCATTGCCTGGGTCACAGGCCCACACCCTCCCCTCCTGCCTGTGATTAGCCTGGTTGTTTCTAGCTTAATGCAACTTAATTTAGTTTATTAGATTTCTATGCCGCCCTTCTTGAGGGGACTCAGGGCGGGGTGCAACATTATAAATGCAAACAATATATGTAAAGAAATCTAAATTAATATAAAAGAATTATACAAATGACTAAAAAGTATTAAAAACCCCACATGCACCCAGAAGCATTCATGCTAACAACTCTCATGGCTAAAGCGTATGAATGCTAACGTGTGCGTGTTGTCTCGATTGTTTAATTATGGGGTTTTTTAATGCAGGTTTTATAGTTGTAGATAATATATTTGAACTTCTTTTTATTGTTTTTTGTATTTTATATTGTTATTCTAAGCCGCCCTGAGTCCTTCGGGTCTGGACAGCATAGAAGTCTGTCTGTCTAACTAACTAACTGACTGACTGACTGACTGACTGACTGACTGAGTAAGTAAGTAAGTAAGTAAGTAAGTAAGTAAGTAAGTAAGTAAGTAAGTAAGTAAGTAAGTAAGTAAGTAAGTAAGTAAGTAAGTAAGTAAGTAACTGACTAAGTAACTGACTAAGTAACTAACTAAGTAACTAACTAACTAAGTAACTAACTCACTCACTCACTCACTCACTCACTCACTCACTCACTCACTCACTCACTCACTCACTAACTGTTGCTTCTTTCCCTTTTGTGTATTGCCTCTTTCTCTCCCCAGGGGGAGGGGGTCTGACGAAGTTAGTAGAGGACTAATGGAAGCTTAGTAATGTTAGCAGTTTTAAATAAATTTTAAACGTTCCAGAGATCGCAATGTCTATGGCCTCTTCATTTATAAATATAACTGGAACTCACATTTTTAGCCCAATTATTGATATCTCTCTCTCTCTCATCTATCCACTTACCCACCTACCTACCTACCTACCTACCTACCTACCTACCTACCTACCTACCTACCTATCTATCTATCTATCTATCTATCTATCTATCTATCTATCTATCTATCTCTATCTCTCCCTCTCCCTCTATCTCTTTATGTATATATATGTGTATATATCTCTCTCTCTCCTCTCTCGCCCTCTCTCCTCTATCTATCATCTGTCTGTGTGTCTGTGTGTCTGTCTATATCTGTCTGTCTGCCTGCCTGCCTGCCTGCCTACCTACCTACCTACCTACTTACCTACCTACCTACCTACCTACCTACTTACCTACCTACCTACCTACCTACCTATATACCTACCATCTATCCATCTATCTACCTATCCATCTATCCATCCATCTATCCATCATCTACCTACCTACTTACCTACCTACCTATCTCTATCTCTCCCTCTATCTTTCTATGTATCTCTCTCTCTCATATCTCTCCCTCTATCATCTATCTATCCATCCATCCATCCATCCATCCATCCATCCATCCATCCACCCATCCATCCATCCATCATGTACCCACCTACCTACTTACATATCTACTTACCTACCTATCTACCTATCTCTATCTCTCCCTCTATTTTTCTATGTATCTCTCTCTCTCATATCTCTACCTCTATCATCTATCTATCATTCTCTCTCTCTCTCTCTCTCTCTCTATCTTATCTATAAGGGTGGGAATTTTTTTTTTTAGAATTTGGAGAAAAGTCCCGTCAGATTTTTTTTCATTAAGTTCAAAGCAGATGGATGTTCCTCTGGTATCCTGAGGCAGCAGTAACAAATCAAAGGGGTTTAGATTAGAATAAATTCTCCAACCAGCCTTGCCAATGTGCCAACAATTCACTCCTGGCCCCCCGTCTCTTCCGATTCGCCTGAGGTGGCTGTTTTCTTGAAAGGCGCATTAATAGAGTGAACCATTAGGAATCGAGGTGCCAGCAATTTGCCAGCCTTACCTAACAGTCCCACCCGGGTTCAGGTTTTTGCAAAGTGGAAACACCCCCCCCCCCCCGGGGTTAGCTCCTCACTAACAGCATGGCTTAAAATATATTGCTCAAAAAATAAAGGGAACACTCAAATAACACACCCTGGAGCTGAATGAATGAAATGCAGTGGTCCCTCTACCTAAGAATGCCTCCACTTACGGACTTTTCTAGATCAGAACCGGGTGTTCAAGATTTTTCTGCCTCTTCTCAAGAACCATTTCCCACTTACAAATCCGAGCCTCCGAAACTGTAACCACAAAAGGCAGGGAGAAGCCTTTGTGGAGCCTCTCTAGGAATCTCCTGGGAGGAAACAGGGCCGGAAAAGGCAGGGAGAAGCCTCCGTGGAGCCTCTCTAGGAATCTCCTGGGAGGAAACAGGGCCGGAAAAGGCGGGGAGAAGCCTCCATGGAGCCTCTCTAGGAATCTCCTGGGAGGAAACGGGGCCGGAAAAGGCAGGAAGAAGCCTCTGTGGGGCCTCTCTAGGAATCTCCTGGGAGGAAACGGGGCCGGAAAAGGCAGGGAGAAGTCTCCGTGGGGCCTCTCTAGGAATCTCCGGGGGGGGGGGAGACAGGGCCAGAAAAGCGGGGAGAAGGCTCCATGGGGCCTCTCTAGGAATCTCCTGGGAGGAAAAAGGGCCAGAAAAGGCAGGGAGAAGTCTCAGTGGGGCCTCTCTAGGAATCTCCTGGGTGGAAACAGGGCCGGAAAAGGCAGGGAGAAGTCTCAGTGGGGCCTCTCTAGGAATCTCCTGGGAGGAAAAAGGGCCAGAAAAGGCAGGGAGAAGTCTCAGTGGGGCCTCTCTAGGAATCTCCTGGGAGGAAACAGGGCCGGAAAAGGCAGGGAGAAGTCTCCGTGGGGCCTCTCTAGGAATCTCCGGGGTGGGAGACAGGGCCAGAAAAGCGGGGAGAAGGCTCCATGGGGCCTCTCTAGGAATCTCCTGGGAGGAAAAAGGGCCAGAAAAGGCAGGGAGAAGTCTCAGTGGGGCCTCTCTAGGAATCTCCTGGGTGGAAACAGGACCGGAAAAGGCAAGGAGAAGCCTCCGTGGGCCACTCTAGGAATCTCCTGGGAGGAAACAGGGCCTTCACCATCCCCGTGGTTTCCCCAATTGCATGAACTCTTTGCTTTTACATTGACTCCTATGGGAAAAATTGCTTCTTCTTGCAAAATGCTTTCAAAATGATGAAAGTTGTTTGCGTTTGGTCTCCATGCAGAGTATTGGCTCTGAATTCAAGTTCTCCCCCAGATAGTGACTGGGGGTCTCTGCCCCTTTGACCCCCCTGGGCAGGGTTGAGTTGGGTTGGCATGTGCTGGGCCTTAAGGGCCCCCCTGTGACAACAGTTCTTGCGCCCTGCTCTGCAACGCTGCCTGCTCGAGTGAGGGTTGCTGGTTGCTCTTGATTCTGGCTGCTGGTTTATCCGTCCATTCATTGACCAACCTATGGCCCTCTGCCTTGAAAGCTGCTTGTGATTAAGTGACTTTATAAGGAGGGAAAGGAAGGAGAGAAAGAGAGAAAAGGAGATAAAATGAAAGAGAAGGAGAAGGAAGGGAAGGGGAAGGGAAAGAAAGGGAAGGAAAAAAGAGAGAGGAAAGGAAAAACAGAGAGAACGAAAAAGAAAGAGAAAGAGAGGAAAGAAGGGGAAGGGAAGGGAAAGAAAAAAGAGAGGGAAGAAAGGAAAGGAAAAGAAAGAAAGAGAGAAAGAAGGATGGGAAGGGGAAGAGAAAGAAAGGGAAGGAAGGAAAAAAGAGAGGAAAGGGAAAAGAGAAAGAAAGAGAGGGAAAGGAAGGGGAAGGGAAAGAAAGGGAAAAAACAAAGGGGAAAAGAAAGAAAAAGAGAAAGTGAAAGTGAAAGAAAAGGTAAGAAAGAGAAAAAGAGGGAAAGAAAGGGAAGGAAAAAAGAGAAGGAGGAAAGGAAAGAAAAAAGAGAAAATGGAAGAAAGAGAAAGAGAGGGAAGGGAAGGGGGAGATGAAACAAAGGGGAAAAAAGGGAGAAAGGGAAATAGAAGGAAAGAAAAGAAAGAGGAGAGAAAGGAAAGGAGGAAAAGGAAAAAGAAAAGATAGAAAAGGGAGGAAGAGAAGGCCTCCCCTTTCCCTTCCCTGATCCTCCCTTCCCTCCTCCCTTCTTTCCTGGATGACATTCCCTAGTTGGGTCACGAAATGTCCACAAGAAAACTCCCGAGATCACCCTGAGCTACGTATATTCTCCTCTCTCCAGAAGTGACCTGGGTGTGGGATTGGGGTTGTGTGGCTTGGACAGTGAGACGTACCTTAGATCACTTGGGGGCGAGAGGTCTGCAGAACTCCCCGAGACCTGAGCCCCCCTCGGGAGTCACGGCTTCCTGGAGATCCGGTTGCCAGGCTTCTCCCCCCCCATCCGAAAGGCCCCCCCCCCCATTTGGTTTAATAACCAGCAGGAGAGGGACCCTTTCCCCCCAGGAACATCGGAATCCTCCCCTGCGGTGCCGTCAATAAAAAGATTACCTGACAGCCGAGGAGGGAAAATGAGACTTTATCAAAATCTTGTGAGTGCTGTCAAAAAGAGCTTGTCAGTCTGGGGGTTTTAGATAAGGAGATTTCCCCCCTGCTTCTCTTCCAGCTGCCTCCCCGGCATCAGTTGGGCGACCCCCCCCCCCGCCCCAGGAAAAGGTAGGAGGCAAACTGTTCTGCTCACCCCAGAAAATTCAGGGGTTCCTCAGTCACAACGCCAGGGGGCTGGCTGCAAAAAAAGCCCCCGGGGATGTGAAGGAAGGAAGGAAGGAAGGAAGGAAGGGAGGAAGGGAGGAAGGGAGGAAGGGAGGAAGGAAGGGAGAGTGACAACCCCATTGCAAAAGAGATGTATTGTATTGGCACTTCTGTGCTAGCAAAAACTCCAGGAGAGAAGGATTTAGGGGTCTTGATTTCTGACAGTCTCCAAATGGATGAACAGTGCGGTCAGGCGGTAGGGAAAGCAAGTAGGATGCTTGGCTGCATAGCTAGAGGTATAACAAGCAGGAAGAGGGAGATTGTGATCCCGCAGCATAGAGCGCTGGTGAGACCCCATTTGGAATAATACTGTGTCCAGTTCTCACCTCCAAAAAGACATGGATCAAATTGAACGGGTCCAAAGACGGGCTGGGCTACAAGAATGGTGGAAGGTCTTAAGCATAAAACGTATCAGGAAAGACTTCATGGACTCAATCTGTATAGTCTGGAGGACAGAAGGAAAAGGGGGGACATGATCGAAACATTTAAATATGTTAAAGGGTTAAATAAGGTCCAGGAGAGAAGTGTTTTTAATAGGAAAGTGAACACAAGAACAAGGGGACACAATCGGAGGTCAGTTGGGGGAAAGATCAAAGGCAACATGAGAAAATATTATTTTACTGAAAGAGTAGTAGATGCTTGGAACAAACTTCCAGAAGACGTGGTTGGTAAACCCACAGCAACTGAATTTAAACATGCCTGGGATAAACATATAACCATTGTAAGATAAAATACAGGAAATAGTATAAGGGCAGACTAGATGGACCAGGAGGTCTTTTCCTGCTGTCAATCTTCTATGTTTCTATGAGAAATGTCACCCTTTGACAGTCTCTGGTTTTTTGGTGTTTTGGGGCAGGAGTTTTCTTCCTTTGAGATGCAGACTTTGAAATCTTCTGGGGTGGGGGGGTGGAGAGAAAAGGGGGGGGGCACCCATAATCTATGGGAACTGTCACCCAGCAAACTACTCCCATTTCATACAGATAGGTTAGGTGTCAGCTGGGGATCGATGGCTCTCCAACAATAATTATAAAAACTAGCAGGTTGTGTTGCTTGAGTGAGTTTAAGAAGAGTGGGGTCTCAATCTTCCCTCTAATAGGGTGTTGACAGACCGCAGATGCAGGGGAGGGGGCCGTGGGGGGGCTGGTTTCTGTCTTCTTCTGACAGCCCTGTCATTAAGTACCAGGTAGTGTGGAACAGGGGAGAGAACACGGATCCAGCGCGCGGGTGAACACGCCAGGCTGACAGGAGCCATTTGTCTTTGCGCCGCTGCCCCAAAAGCCTTCCGCAACGGTTAGGGTGGGCTGCTTAAAAGTGACTTATGGCCCCTGTCTGGGGGCCGCGCTTGTGATTTGATAATCGGTAAATGTTTGTCAAAGACGGATTCCCTCCCTGATTCAGGGCCCTGCTGGAGAGACGCAGATGAAAAGTGGTGGGCTGTGAAAAACGCAGTGGATGGATTTAAGGAGAGTGCATGGGGCACGGATCAGCGATGGGGCGCAGGAGTTGCGCCGGGCAAGCTACTGGACTCGAGGAGGGACAATGTGCATAATGCTCCCGAGAAGATTGTCCTAGTGTAGAGGTAAGCAAAGTTGGCTCTTCTATGACATGTGGACTTCAACTCCCAGAATTCCTGAGCTAGCATGATTGGCTCAGGAATTCTGGGAAATGAAGTCCACATGTCATATAAGAGCCAGTTTTGCCTACCCCTGTCCTAGTGGACAAGCATTTAAATGGGAGCCAGCCGTGTGCAGCAGCTGCCAAAAAAGCCAACACAGTTCTAGGCTGCATTAACAGAGGGAGAGAATCAAGATCACGTGGAGGGTTAGTACCACTTTATAAGGCCACACTTGGAATACGGCATTCAGTATTGGTCACCACAATGCAAAAAGGATGTTGAGACTCTAGAAAGAGTGCAGAGAAGAGCAACAAAGAGGATGAGGGGACTGGAGGCCAAAACATATGAAGAACGGTTGCATGGCTAGTTTAATGAAAAAAAGGATCAGGGGAGACATGATAACAGCCTTCCAGTATCTCAGAGATTGCCATAAAGAAGAGAAGTCAACCTATTCACCAAAGGACCTGAGGGTAGAACAAGAAGCAATTGGTGGAAACTAAACAAGGAGAGAAGCAACTTAGAACTAAGGAGGAATTTCCTGACAGTTACAAGAATTAATCCGTGGAACAGTTTGTCTCCAAAAGTTGTGAGTGCCCCAACATTGGAAATTTTAAAGAAGATGTTGGATAACCCTCTGTCTGAAGTAGTGTAGGCTTTCCTGCCTAAGCAGGGGGGTTTGACTAGAAGACCTCCAAGGTCCCTTCCAACTCTGTTGTTGTTGTTGTTGTTGTTCGACCTGGAATTGAAGCAAAACTTCCTAAAAGTGAGCAAGGGTTACCTTATTTTTTGGAGTATAAGACACACTTTAGTTTTGAGGGAGGAAAATAGGGAAAAGAACCTGCTTACCAGGTTTTCATCTGTTTAGCGTCCTTAGTCTGGTCAGCTTCAGCACATTATTTTATCCCCTGGTTAAGGACTTTAAAAAACTTTATTCAGAGAGAGTAACAATGAAAGAGCTTGCAAGCCGGTAAGAGCTGGGAACATCGTTAGCTCTTGGAAAGAAACATTCTGAGGAAGTAGAGCAATGGAAAAAACCCTGCAAAAACATAGGGCCTGGAAAACATTCTTCTTTCCAGAGAGTAACAATGAAAGAGCTTGCAAGCCAGTAAGAGCTGGGAACATTGTTAGCACCTGGTTAGGGCTGGAAAGAAACTTATTCAGGGCAAGCTAGAGCAATGGAAAAAAACCAGCAATAATATAATAATAATAATTTATTAGATTTGTATGCCGCCCCTCTCCGAAGACTAAGCAAAGACTTAGGGCTTGGAAAACATTCTTCACAGAGAGAAGCAATGACAGAGCCTGCAAGGTAAGAGCTGGGAAGATCGTTAGCAGCTAGTGAGGGCTGGAAAAAAGCTACATTCAAAGTATATAAGACACACCCAAACTATCAGTCTCTTTTAGAGAGGAAAAGGTGTGTCTTATACTCCCAAAAATGCGGTAAGCAGTGGAACAGTTTGCCACCAGAGGTTGTAGATGCTCCATCAGTGGAGACTTTAAAGAAAACATTAGACAATCATTTGTCTGAAATGGTAAGCCAAGCAGGGGGTTGGACTAGAAGACCTCCAAGGTCCCTTCTAACTCTTGTCATTCTGTTATACTGAATCCCTGCGGTTGTCAAGTTAGTAACACCGTGGCCAAGTGGATCTTCCTTCCCATGGACGTTGCTTGTCAAATTACGAGTCAGTTGCCGAAGGTCTGAATTTTGGTCCTAAGTGTGAAAAATGCTCACTCCTTTTCAGTGTCATCCTAATTTTGAATTGGTCAGTAAATTAACTGTGGTTAACTGTAGTCTGGAGGACAGAAGGGAGAGGGGGGACATGATCGAAACATTTAAGTATGTGAAAAGGTTAAATAAGGTTCAGGAGGGAAGTGTTTTTAATAGGAAAGTGAACACAAGAAGAAGGGGACACAATCTGAGGTCAGTTGGGGGAAAGATCAGAAGCAACGTGAGAAAATATTATTTGACTGAAAGAGTAGTAGATCCTTGGAACAAACTTCCAGCAGACGTGGTTGGTAAATCCACAGTCACTGAATTTAAACATGCCTGGGATAAACATAGATCCATCCTAAGATAAAATACAGGAATAATAATATGATATGATATGATAATAACAACAACAACAACAACAACAATAATAATATAATAGCATAAGGGCAGACTAGATGGACCATTGAGGTCTTTTTCTGCCGTCAATCTTCTATGTTTCTATGTTAAATAAAGGACCCACCCATGGATGTGCTATGCTTAATATTGTGCCAGAAAAGCAAAACCGTCCCTTCCAACTCATCCCGATAGCTTGATTCCCCCTCTGGGAGACCTCAAAATAAATACATTGAAGCGTCTGAAATTTTTTAGTCCTGCGCGACCTTGTCCTTCTCTGGAGAGGGGATTTATAGCCCGGAATAATGAGGATTTAAGGGCAGGCCCACCTGGAGGAGGAGATCCCTTTGGAAAGAAACCCCCAAAATTTAAAATGTATCCTCACCTTTCTCTCCCAGTTGTCCTTTGTAAATCAGTGGCTTGAAAGTACAACTCATAATTTTTTCAGCCTTTTTTCTTTCCCCATCACATCTCAATGGAGTTCCATAAAATACGACCAAGTGTGTATGCCGGTGATATTTATTTGGACAATGACCAGCAAAATTTAAAAAGGAGGAAGAAAAACCAGAGTGAAGCAAATAACTACAATAATATACCGACAACTAGCAAAATAAATCTGGGAGAACTCTATGGAGATGGTACCTTGGGGAAATCTTCATTTTCTTCTGTGCTGGTCACTTTCTCCATAGCCGTCCGTTTGTCTCCTATGACAAAAAATCCCGTCAAATTTAGAATTTTCTACTAAGAAGTATTGACAAAGCAGCTCTGGCTGCTTTAAGACTTGTGGACTTCAACTCCCAGAATTCCTCAGCCAGCCATGAATGATAGAGTTGGAAGAGGCCAGAAAGGTCATCTAAGTCAGGGGTCTCCAACCTTGGCCAGTTTAAGACTTGTGGACTTCAACTCCCAGAATTCCTCAGCCAGCCATGAATGATAGAGTTGGAAGAGGCCAGAAAGGTCATCTAAGTCAGGGGTCTCAAACCTTGGCCAGTTTAAGACTTGTGGACTTCAACTCCCAGAATTCCTCAGCCAGGCATGAATGATAGAAATAGATGGAAATAGCAATCGGGGGCATAGGTAGTCCCCAATTTTTAAGAAATAATTCATTTTGCGGCCATTTGAAGTGACCACACTGGAAGAAAAAAAGAGAGCAACCAATGACCGTTTTCCACACTGGGTCACACGATCAAGGTCGCCTCCTTTTCTACCAAATGGCCCCCTTGAATTGGCTCAAAGAAAAAAGAGAATTTCCCCACCAGCAGCTGGACGTCTGAATCTCATCTCGGAGGCAAAATAGAATAGAATAGAATAGAACAATAGAATAGAATAGAATACAATACAATACAATAGAATTCTTTATTGGCCAAGTTTGATTGGACACACAAGGAATTTGTCTCTGATGCAGATGCTCTCAGTGGACATAAAAGAAAATATACATTTGTCAAGAATCATCAGGTACAGCACTTAATGATTGTCACAGGGGTCAGATAAGCAATCAGAAAACAATCAATATTAATAAAAATCTTAAGGATACAAGCAACAAGTTACAGTCATACAATCATAAGTGGGAGGAGATGGGCGATAGGAATGTTGGGAAAAAACTAGTATTAATAGTAGTGCAGACTTAGTAAATAGTTTTACTAAGAATTGTTTGTTTGGCAGAGTGATGGCATTGGGGGAAAAACTGTTCTTGTGTCTAGTTGTCTTGGTGTGCAGGGCTCTGTAGGGACAAGTTGAGGTTAGGAGTTGAAACAGTTTTATGTCCAGGATGCGAGGGGTCAGTCAATATTTTCCCCACCCTCTTTTTGACTCCTGAAGTATGCAGATCCTCCATGGAAGGCAGGTGGTCAGCCATTGTTTTTTCTGCAGTTCTGATTCTCCTCTGAAGTCTGTGTCGGTCCTGTTGGGTTGCAGCACCAAACCAGACAGTGATAGAGGTGCAGATGACAGACTCAATGATTCCTCTGTAGAACTGGATCAGCAGCTCCTTGGGCAGTTTGAGCTTCAGTTTGATTACATGCAACCTGCATTTCTTTCCATTTTATTATATTATTTTATTTTATTATTATTTTATTTTATTATTTATTTTATTTTATTTTAATTTGTATTTCATTCCCCCCCTCCCCGCTTACCCCCTCCCCAATATCTCTGGCGTTTGAAGTGCCGAACGGCGACGGAAGAGCAGGGGAAAAGTGGGATGATTTATGAGACTCATAAAAATTCATCCTTTGTTATTCCAGTCGTCTTGCATCTGAAGCTTGTTAGAATGAGAAGCCCATTGATCACCTGCCGGCCCGAGTGTTCGGTTCCCCTTTAGAGGAATGGACCGGGGAGGTTGGAAGTGCATTAATAATAATCTGCAAACACTTGTCCCAGCAGAGAAGGGACTAGATGTCCAGCTGAGTCTCCGTCACTCGTGGTTCTCCAGTCTCCGGCCATAGACTCTTAGGGCTGCGTCGCTGTGTGAAAGCCAGAGGAAGGGGTGCAGGGAGGAAGTCATTCGGTTTAGTGCAGATGTGAATGGAGGTCGGGGAATCCTGGGTTCAAATCCTGTTTTGCTTACAAAACCAAAAGAAATTAAAGCACCGGGTTAAGAAGAGCCCTACTGAATTGGGCCAAAGCCCATCAAGTCCAGCATTCTGTGTCCCAGAGTGGCCCCCCAATTGTCCATGGGGATCTTGAGCAGAAAGAGAATGCAAGACCCTCCCTTTCCCTGGACCCCCAACAAATGGGACCCAAAGAAACCCTCCTGCCTCAACCAACATACAGGCGGCACTTGGACATCTGTTTCAAGAACCCCCTAGGATACATTTGGCATCCATGAATCTGTCTCATCCTGCCTTGAAGCTATCAAAGCTGACAGCTGTCATGACCTCTTCTGGAAGGGAATCCCATCAACCAAGGACCCTCTGGGTGAAGAAATATTTCCCTTGATTTGTCCTCACTTTCTTACCTATGAGCTTTAGGGAGGGCCCCCTCATCCTAGTATTGTGTGATGGAGAAAAGAATTTTTCTCTCTCCACCTTTTCTATCCCATGCATGATTTTATACCCTTCAATCAATTCATCCCTTAAATGCCGTCTTTCAAGGCTGAAGAGACCAAGGCGTTGCAATCTGGTTTCAGAAGGGAGGGGCTCCTTTTCCTTGATCACCCTTGTTGCCTTTTTTTGCACCTTTTCCAATTCTATTATATCCTCCTTTAAGTGTGGTGACCAGAACTGTACACAGGACTCCAAGTGTGGTCTCACCATCAGAGGCAACACAACACTGGCCGACCTATTATTGATCCCATTCCTAATCATGCCAGGCATGGAGTTTTCTTTTTTTTAACAGCTACTGTGCACTGGGTTGACCTCTTCATTGAGCTGTCCACCAAAACCCCAAGATCCCTTTCTTGGCTTGTCTCGGAAAGCTTGGTCCCTAAGCTTGGAAGCCAGCAGAAGTTGAGTCCTAATGTAGATGCTGGATTAGTTCTGCTTTAGATACAAGAGCTGGCTGGCTGACTTTGGGACCACCCATCCAGGTGACTCAGAAATTCTAGTCCTGCCTTAGCTGTGAAAGCTGGTTGCATGACTTTGGGCCAATCCTCCAGGAGATGGGGAGTTCTAGTCCTGGTTTAGGGACAAAAACATTGCTGGGTGACTTTGGGCCAATCCTCCAGGAGTTCTAGTCCTGTCTTAGGTTTGAAAGCTGGCTGGGTTAACTTGGGCCATTTGGATTTAGGGATTTAGGGGTAGTGATTTCTGACAGTCTCAAAATGGGTGAACAGTGCAGTCAGGCGGTAGGGAAAGCAAGTAGGATGCTTGGCTGCATAGCTAGAGGTATAACATCAGGAAGAGGGAGATTATGATCCCGCTATATAGAATGCTGGTGAGACCACATTTGGAATACTGTGTTCAGTTCTGGAGACCTCACCTACAAAAAGATATTGACAAAATTGAACCGGTCCAAAGATGGGCTACAAGAAAATAGTATAAGGGCAGACTAGATGGACCATGAGTCTTTTTCTGCCGTCAATCTTCTATGGTCCCAGTGAACGAAACAGATTGGACCCTGCAACATTATCCTGGGACACGTCGGTTGGCCTTCATTCGCCAGAGGCATCTGCAGAAGTTGGTGATAAATTAATGGGTTGCCACACTTATCTACACAAGACCTAATGTTTCTGGGAGCTCCAGAGGGGTGAACTCCAGCAGGGAACAGAGGCAACTTATAAAACATTCTTTTGATTGCATCGCATTCCACCAGAGTGGCAGCGAAAGGGGGACTGGCCACGCTGGCACAATCTGAACAGGTTTGTGTGGGGGGGGGGCAAGGGAGGTGGGTGAGGAACTCAGGTCCAGGTTTCCCAGTGTGGGGGCCAGGATGGGTCCGGAAATAAATTGGAACTTTGAGGAGTACTTTGACTTGGACTCTGATTTAGTTTGGATGTTATCTGGAACTTTGACAATCTGATTTACGCTATTTTTAAAAAAATATTATTAATTGGACTTTTATGTTGCCCCTCTCTGAGGACTCGGGGCGGCTTACAACATATAAGGGAACAATCTATAATGTCCTAAATCCAAACATGATTGAAACATTTAAGTAGGTTAAAGGGTTAAATAAGATTCAGGAGGGAAGTGTTTTTAATAGGAAAGTGAACACAAGAACAAGGGGCCACAATCTGAGGTTAGTTGGGGGAAAGATCAGAAGCAACATGAGAAAATATTATTTGACTGAAAGAGGAGTAGATGCTTGGAACAAACTTCCAGCAGACGTGGTAGATAAATCCACAGTAACTGAATTGAAACATGCCTGGGATAAACATAGATCCATCCTAAGATAAAATACAGGAAAATAGTATCAGGGCAGACTAGATGGACCAAGAGGTCTTTGCCTGCCGTCAATCGTCTATGTTTCTACGTTTCTATGAAGGGGGAAGGAAGGGAGGAAGGAAAGAAGGAAGGAAGGAAGGAAGGAAGGAAGGAAGAATCCACATTAACTGAATTTAAACATGTCTTGA
The DNA here is from genome assembly GCF_031021105.1 of Erythrolamprus reginae. NCBI lineage: Eukaryota > Metazoa > Chordata > Lepidosauria > Squamata > Dipsadidae > Erythrolamprus > Erythrolamprus reginae. Next base: position 257,149,676 of record NC_091952.1, read on the forward strand.
TAAACATATATCCACCCTTAGATAAAATACAAGACATAGTTTAAGGGCAGACTAGATGGACCATGAGGTCTTTTTCTGCCATCAATCTTCTATGCTTCTATGTTCTATTCCCATTCAATCAACTTACTCAGAACACATTCATCGGCCAGGGGTCTAGAGTCTAGTGACCCCATGTCTGGTGGCATAAATGAGTCTTGAGACTCTTATGGAAGGCGAGGAGGGTGCGGGGAGTGCGAATCTCTGGGGGAAGCTGATTCCAGAGAGCCGAGGCCCCCACAGAGAAGGCTCTTCCCCTGGGTCCTGCCTAGCGACATTGTCTAGTTGACGGGACCTGGAGAAGGCTGACTCTGTGGGACCGAACCGGTCGCTGGGATTCATGCGGCAGAAAGTGCTCCGGCAAGTAATCTGGCCCGATGCCATGTAGGGCTTTATAGGTCATAACCAACACTTTGAATTGTGTCCGGAAACCCATTACCACTTGCACGACTTCAATCTGCACAATTTGCAGTTTCCGAATGCTCTTCGAAGGCAGCCCCACATGGAGAGCATTGCAGTAGTCGAACCTCGAGGTGTGCACTATGCTCTTGTTGTCCCTTCCAGCACAGCCGGCTCAGGAATTCTGGGAGTTGAAGTCCACCAGTCGTAAAGGGGCAGTAATTGCACTAAACGTCCGTTCTGATTTCAGCCGAGCCAGCACTGTGCACTTAAACAGAGGCAACACTGTCCTCCTTTGCTCTGGTGATGAAGATGGAAGGGCATTAAGCCACAACTCCTGGCAGCCAGGGGCCTTTATCCCTCCCCCAAGGAAAGTGCCAATCTTCTCCTGAATCTATGATTGATGGCTAGGGGTGGTGGCTGCAGTGGATGGCCGGTGATATTGCACAAGCCAGCCTCTGCCTCTCGCCTCTCTCTCATTGCAGCTTAAGTGAGCCGTGGTTAGCCTGGGATAATAATAATAACACGATGATTGCTTAATTATATCATAAGTAGGAAGGACCGCTCTGGTGCCTCTAAGCATCACTTATGACCCTACTTAGATTGGTGGGGGGGACGGGACTTGGAAACTAAACAAGGAGAGAAGTAACTTAGAACTAAGGGAAAATTTCCTGCCAGTTAGAACAATTAACCAGTGGAACAGCTTGCCTCCAGAAGATGTGAATGCCCTAACACTGGAAGTTTTTAAGAAGATGTTGGATAACCATCTGTCTGAAGTAGTGTAGGGTCTCCTGCCTAAGGAGTGAGTTGGACTAGAAGACCTCCAAGGTCCCTTCCAACTCTGTTGTTGTTGTTGCTGCTATCATTATCATTATCATTATTATTATTATTATTATTATTATTATTATTTTCATTTTAATGTCAGGAAATTGTCAGTACCTTCAAAGTAGTAATAATTAATAATAATTTATTAGACATTAAACATTCTTCAAAGAGAGTAACAATGAAACAGCTTGGATACATTATTATTATTATTATTATTATTATTATTATTATTATTATTATTTATTAGATTTGTATGCCGCCCCTCTCTGTAGACTCCTGGTTAGGGCTGGAAAGAAATATCTGGCAAAAATAAAGCAATGAAAACCCCCCCCCCCCCCACTCTACAAAGACAGGGTTTGGAAAACATTCTTCGTAGAGAGTAACAGTGAAAGAGCTTGCAAACTGGTAAGAGCTGGGAACATGGTGAGCCCCTGGTTAGACCTGGAAAGAAGCTTACTCAGAGCAAGTTGGAGTAATGAACAAAAAAAACCCCTGCAAAGACTTAGGGCTTGGAAAACACTCTTTGCAGAGAGAAACAATGAAAGATCCTGCAAGCGAAGAGCTGGGAAGATCGTTAGCACCTGGTTAGGGCTGGAAAAAAAAGCTACATTCAGAGTATAAGACGCACCTGAATTTTCAGCCTCTTTTAGGGAGGAAGAAAGGGTGTCTTATACACTGAAAAAATACATTAAAATACGTTAAAACTGGTAAACTCCATGTGCGTGGATCTATTTCTTGAAGGGTTGACCGTTGGGACAGAACACCAAGTATGGCCGGGCTTCCTCTTCGTGCCGGCAGGGCCCAGGGATGCATCGGTCAAGGGCTGCACTTGCCTGCCCTTAGAATTGCTACCTGGCTGGATTGAAGTGCTTTAAAAGCTGCGCTTGATTGCCAGGACCGGAGAGCAGCCGGTCGGGCATAATGTGCTGACCGCAAGCGCCTAATGGGCCACCCGGCATCAGCAGAGACCTGGAGCATTAAATCAGCGTTAGCCTTCGGAGGCCTTCAAGACGGACCTCGGGAGTCTCCAGTGGCCGGCTGAGATTTACATGCCTAATTTAACGCTGTGAAAAATCTCCCTCTCTCCCCCCCCCCCCGCCACCCAAAGTATTATTGATGGATAAATTTAGGGGTCTTTCTTGAGCCTTCCACCTCCCCCCTTTGCCTTAGAAATATTAGAAACACAGAAGATTAACGGCAGAAAAAGACCTCCTGGTCCATCTAGTCTGCCCTTATACTATTTCCTGTATTTTATCTTAGCATGGATCTATGTTTATCCCAGGCATGTTTCAATTCAGTTCCTGTGGATTTACCAACCACCTCTGCTTGAAGTTTGTTCCAAGCATCTACTACTCTTTCAGTCAAATAATATTTTCTCATGTTGCCTTTGATCATTCCCCCAACTGACCTCAGATTGTGTCCCCTTGTTCTTGTGTTCACTTTCCTATTATAAACACTTCCCTCCTGAAACTTATTTAACCTTTAACATATTTAAATGTTTCGATCATGTCCCCCCTTTTCCTTCTGTCCTCCAGACTATACAGATGGAGTTCATGAAGTCTTTCCTGATACGTTTTATGCTTAAGACCTTCCACCATTCTTGTAGCCCGTCTTTGGACCCGTTCAATTTTGTCAATATCTTTTTGTAGGTGAGGTCTCCAGAACTGGACACAGTATTATTTCAAATGGGGTCTCACCAGCGCTCTATACAGCGGGACCCCAATCTCCCTCTTCCTGCTTGTTATACTTCTAGCTATGCAGCCAAGCATCCTACTTGCTTTTCCTACCCATTTGGAGACTGTCAGAAATCACGACCCCTCAATCCTTCTCTTCTGAAAATGGAAGGGCACATATGCCTTGGCACATACGTCGAGGAAAGGCTGTTGTCAGGGACGAGGGATGCAAACCGATTTAGCCCTGCTGGTCATGGGGATTCTGTTAACTTCAAGCGATGTTTCCGTTTTGCAAACTTTTGGAGCGGTGGACCAAGGGTTTTGCTTTCAGCACATTTTTAGATCCCGGTTCCTTCTCCCCAGCCCCTGAGAAAAGCTATCGCTTCACTTCTTTGCCTGTTTAAATTGTCAGCATGTGCAGTGGGCGCAGTTTTACACAAATGACAACGGTGACGCCGACAACGATGATAGATTTTTATTCTTCTTTCCTGATGCGTATTCATTGCTCGGTAGGAACTTTGCAGTAATTAAAAAAACCCACAATATTAAAATATGGGCGCAATAACGGAGGCCGGCGTGACAGATAAAATACAGCCTTCAATAAAGATCACTCCAACCTGGCAAATTAAAAACCTGCTGAAAGTACATCTTTGACCAGCCCTCTCCGAAGGTAATTGGAGCAGCGAGCACCTTCGCTTCCCTAAGCAGGGAGGGTTTGGCTAACTTGGGGGAAAATGTTCTCCATAGCGCTTCCCCAGCGCTGGAGAGAAACATAGAAACATAGAAGACTGACGGCAGAAAAAGACCTCCTGGTCCATCTAGTCTGCCCTTATACTATTTCCTGTGTTTTATCTTAGGATGGCTATATGTTGATCCCAGGCATGTTTACATTCAGTTCCTGTGGATTTACCGACCACGTCTGCTGGGAGTTTGTTCCAAGGATCTAAGACTCTTTCAGTAAAATAATATTTTCTCACGTTGCTTCTGATGTTTCCCCCAACTTGGTCGCACTGATGGATGATCTCTGGCGGGCCCGGGACAGGGGGTTTATCCTCTGTCCTGGTGCTTCTTGACCTCTCAGCGGCTTTCGATACCATTGACCATGGTATCCTTCTGCCCCGGCTGGAGGAGTTGGGAGTGGGAGGCACTGTCCTTCAGTGGTTAAATTCTTCAGTCGGTGTTAGTGGGGGGTCAGAGGTCGACCTCAAGGTTACTCCCTTGTGGGGTGTCTCAGGGGTCAGTCCTCTCCCCCCTACTATTCAATATCTACATGAAACCGCTGGGTGAGATCATCCAAGGGTATGGGGTGAGGTATCATCAGTATGCAGATGATACCCAGTTATACATCTCCACCCCATGTCAAGTCAGCGAAGCAGTGGAAGTGATGTGCCGGTGCCTGGAGGCTGTTGGGGTCTGCATGGGTGTCAACAGACTCAAGCTCAACCCTGACAAGACGGAGACAACCGAGACTTCAACTCCCAGAATTCTCCAGCCACCAGGCAGTTTAACAAATATTTCGCTTAACAACAAACTTTTTTTTTTTTTGGCTCAGTTGTACAATCTGCAATCTGTACCAGTGATGGCAAATTTTTTTTGGTTCATATGCCAAAAGTGTGTGTGGGTGTGCTAGCATGCATGGACGTTGACCTTTACTTCTCTTTCCAAATATTCCTTTCAGGTGCCTCTCTTCAACTGACCTACATTGTCAGTTGAGAGAACATAGTGGAGGCTTTGCCTGAAAGTAGCTTTGGATTCCTTTTCTTCCTCCTCCTCCTCCTCCTCCCCCCCCCCCCCCCGAGAGGTGGGGTGGGGGTTTTGCTTTAAATTTCTTGGAAAGGCCAATGAAACCAATGAACAATTAAAAAATGAGCATTTATTGGACTTTTTCAAAAGGGCAGGGAAAGAGAATTTCTCCTTCCTCCTTCCTCCCTCCTCCCTTCCTTCCTTTCTCTTTCCTCCCTCCCTCCCTCATTCCTTCCTTCCTTCCTTCCTTCCTTCCTTCCTTCCTTCCTTCCTTCCTTCCTTCCTTCCTTCCTTCTTTCCTTGCTTCCTCGCTTCCTCCCTCCCTCCCTCTGTGGGCCGGTCACAGACAGCAGGTGGGCCGCATGGGGCCCCCGGGCCGCACTTTTCTCAGGTCTGATATACAGTATGTTTTGCTATATTCTGGTCTATGATATTTCAAGTGATTTTCAACCCCTTTTATGGCCTTTTTTGCTCCAGTTGTTAAGTGAACCATTGCAGGGTTCCTCCTCTTCCCCACCCCCCCAAGGAATCTCCCCGTCAGTTGCTCAGACTCTCCTCTCTGTCTTTCTGGGAAGCCCCCTCCCACCCCATCTCTTTAATCCGTCCAACCTCCCCCTTCTGTCGGGACCTGTGGAGGAGGTGGGTAGGGGCACCGTCTCCGCAATCTGTCTCTGGAATCTGTCATTTCCCATTTGTCTGCTGCGGGAACTCTTTACACAACGGCGGGAGATCGCAGGCGTGACGGCGAGTTAATGATGTGCGACAGGACCCGTGTCCTCCTCATTTCCGCGGACGGTGGGAAGATGAAGGGCTCCGGAGATTGCGCAACCTTTCTCTCCCCCCCCCCTCCCCGGCACCTTTTAATTTTATTATCAAGATCCGTGGTCCCCAAATATACTGCTCACAAAAATCAAGGGAACCCTCCAAGACCCCATCCTAGATCTGAATGAATGAAATATTCTCACTGAATCCTTTGTTCTGTACAAAGTTGAATGTGCACAACAGCAGGTGGAATTGATTGGCAATCAGTGTTGCTTCCTAAGTGGACAGTTTGATTTCACAGAAGTTTGATTTATTTGGAGTTATATTGTGTTGTTTAAGTGTTCCCTTTATTTTTCTTTGAGCAATGTACTTATAAAGATCAGAAAAGGGTGTGGAGGTGATGAAGGGAAAAGGGATACCTTACAAATACAGATTAACAAGAGATAACAACAACAACAACAAAGTTGGAAGGGACCTTGGAGGTCTTCTAGTCCAACTGCCTACTTAGGCAGGAAACCCTACACTACTTCAGACAGATGGTTATCCAACATCTTCTTAAAAACTTCCAGTGTTAGGGCATTCACATCTTCTGGAGGCAAGCTGTTCCACTGGTTAATTGTTCTAACTGGCAGGAAATTTTCCCTTAGTTCTAAGTTACTTCTCTCCTTGTTTAGTTTCCAAGTCCCGTCCCCCCCACCAATCTAAGTAGGGTCATAAGTGATGCTTAGAGGCACCAGAGCGGTCCTTCCTACTTATGATATAATTAAGCAATCATCGTGTTATTATTATTATCCCAGGCTAACCACGGCTCACTTAAGCTGCAATGAGAGAGAGGCGAGAGGCAGAGGCTGGCTTGTGCAATATCACCGGCCATCCACTGCAGCCACCACCCCTAGCCATCAATCATAGATTCAGGAGAAGATTGGCACTGTCCTTGGGGAGGGGGGATAAAGGCCCCTGGCTGCCAGGAGTTGTGGCTTAATGCCCTTCCATCTTCATCACCAGAGCAAAGGAGGACAGTGTTGCCTCTGTTTAAGTGCACAGTGCTGGCTCGGCTGAAATCAGAACGGACGTTTAGTGCAATTACTGCCCCTTTACGACTGGTGGACTTCAACTCCCAGAATTCCTGAGCCGGCTGTGCTGGAAGGGACAACAAGAGCATAGCGCACACCTCGAGGTTTGACTACTGCAATGCTCTCTACGTGGGGCTGCCTTCGAAGAGCGTTCGGAAACTGCAAATTATGCAGAATGCAGATTGCGTGAGCGATCATGGGCCTCCCTAGACATGCCCATGCTTCTACAACACTCCGCAGACTATATTGGTTGCCAATTGGTTGGTGGGATTCCCTTCCAGAAGAGGTCGTAACTGCTGTCAGCCTGGAGAGCTTCAAGGCAGGATGAGACAGATTCATGGATGCCGAGTGTATCATTGTACACTGCTTTATTGTTGCTGTTAGCCGCCCTGAGTCTCCGGAGAGGGGCGGCATACAAATCCAATCAATCAATCAATCAATCAATCAATCAATCAATCAATCAATCATCCATCAGTGTTTATTGAAACAGATGTCCAAGTGGCGCCTCTTTGTTGGTTGAGGCAGGCAGGGTCCCCTTGGGTCCCATTTGTTGGGGGTCAAAGGAAAGGGAGGGTTTTGCCCTCTCTTTCTACTCAAGATCCCCATGGACAATTGGGGAGGCTACTCTGGGACACAGAATGCTGGACTTGATGGGCTTTGGCCCGATTCAGCAGGGCTCTTCTTAGGTTCTTATGTTCCAACCTGGTGCTTTAATTTCTGTTGGTTTTGTAAGCAAAACAGGATTTGAACCCAGGATTCCCCAACCTCCATTTACATTTGCACTAAACTGAATAACTTCCTCCCTGCACCCCTTCCTCTATGTCTCACACAGCTAGGCAACCCTAAGAGGACACAAGTTTCTAAGAGTCTCTCCTTAATTCTAAATTGCTTCTCTCCTTGTTTAGTTTCCACCCATTGCTTCTTGTCCTACCCTCAGGTGCATTGGAGGATACATTGACTCCCTCTTTTTTGGCGCAACCCCTGAGATATTGGAAGGCTGCTCTCATGTCTCCCCTGGTCCTTCTTTTCATGAAACCAGCCATGCCCAGATCCTGCAACCGTTCTTTGTATGTTTTAGCCTCCTGCATTCTTCCCTGACTCTTATTCCATTAGTCTGGATTAAGCTTTCGCTTCCTTATATTGACGGCTGGAAACGGGTCGGTTTTTCGCTTCGGCTTTGGTTTTTTTGCATTATGGATCTCGGAGCCTTGCAGACGGATGACTCTTGCCATACAACGAAATTGTGAAGGATGTGCCATACAACAAAATTGTGAATGTTGTGCAAAAGCATCCCAGAGGCCCTCCCGCAGCCCGGGTTAGTCCAACTGGCTGGCCTGGCTTTGTCAGGAATAAGAACCCTGCCTTGCGGGGGTTCAGGGGTCTCCATGGCTGCACCCTGGACCAGAATACCAGAATAGAAGAGTGGAAAGGGACCTTGGAGGTCTTCTGCTCCAACCCCCAGCTCAAGCAAGAGACAAGTGGCTGTCAGTCTCTTCTCGAAAACATCCAGCGATGGAGCAGCTACAACGTCTGGTGGCAAGCTGTTCCACTGGTTAATTGTTGTGAAGTTTCTCTTTATTTCCAGGTTGCTTCTCTCTTTGATTCGTTTCCATCCATTGCTTCTTGTCCTGCCTTCTGGTGCTCTCAGAATCAGAATAGAGCTGGAAGGGACCTTGAAGGTCTTCTAGTCCAGCCCTCTGCTCAAATAGGAGATCCGATACCATTTCAGACAAGTGACGGCTTTGGAGAACAGCTTGACCCCCTCAAACTCTGGCAACCCCTGAGATACTGGAAGGCTGCTATCCTGTCTCCCCTGGTCCTTCTTTCCATTAAACCAGCCATGCCCAGTTCCTGCAACCGTTCTTCATAGGTTTTAGCCTCCGGTCCCCTAATTTATTTATTTATTGGATTTGTATGCTGCCCCTCTCCGCGGACTCGGGGCAGCTAACAACAGTGATAAAAACAGCATGCAACAATCCAATACTAAAACAACTAAAAAACCCTTATTTATAAAACCAAACATACATACAAACCTGCCATGCATAAATTGTAGAGGCCTAGGGGGAAAGAATATCTCAGTTCCCCCATGCCTGATGGCAGAGGTGGGTTTTAAGCAGCTTACGAAAGGCAAGGAGGGTGGGGGCTATTCTAATCTCTGGGGGGAGTTGGTTCCATAGGGCTGGGGCTGCCACAGAGAAGGCTCTTCCCCTGGGTCCCGCCAAACTACATTGTTTAGTTGATGGGACTCGGAGAAGGCCCACTCTGTGGGACCTAACCGGTCACTGGGATTCGTGTGACAGAAGGTGGTCCCGGAGATAATCTGGTCCGGTGCCATGAAGGGCTAATCCGCTTTGTTGCTCTTCTCTGCACTCTTTCTAGAGTCTCAACATCCTTTTTGCATTGTGGCAACCAAAACAGAATGCCGAATTCCAAGTGTGGCTTTATAAAGTGGTATTAACCCTTCATGTGATCTTGATTCTCTCCCTCTGTTAATGCAGCCTAGAACTGTGTTGGCTTTTGTGGCAGCTGCTGCACATGGCTGGCTCCTATTTAAATGGTTGTCCACCAGGACTCCAAGATCCCTCTCACAGTTACTACTGTTGAGCAATGTACCTGTGCATTCTGTTTCTCTTGTCTAAATGTAGAACCTTGCTTTTTTTCGCCATTGAATTTCAAGTATTAAAATTCCTGGTAATAAAGAAAAGGGAGGGTCTTGCCTTCTCTTCCTGCTCAAGATCCCCAAGGACAATTGGTGGGCCACTGTGGGACACAGAATGCTGGACTTGATGGGCTTTGGCCTGATTCAGCGTGGCTCTTCTTATGTTCTTACGTGTGTGTGTTGGTAGTATTTGTGTGCAAGTTCAAACCCACAATTTGCGTCGTAAGTCATAGACTACCTTTGGAATACTGTGTCCAGTTCTGGAGACCTCACCTACAAAAGAGATATTGATAAAATTGAATGGGTCTAAAGACGGTCTACAAAAATGGTGGAAGGTCTTAAGCACAAAACTTATCAGGAAAGACTTCACGAACTCAATAGAAGGGAAAGGGGGGGACACGATCGAAACATTTAAAGATGTGAAAGGGTTAAATAAGGTCCAGGAGGGAAGTGTTTTTAATAGGAAAGTGAAGACAAGAACAAGGGGGCACAATCTGAGGTTAGTTGGGGGAAAGATCAGAAGCAACGTGAGAAAATATTATTTCGTTGAAAGAGTAGTAGATCCTTGGAACAAACTTCCAGCAGACGTGGTAGATAAATCCACAGTCACTGAATTTAAACATGCCTGGGATAAACATAGATCCATCCTAAGATAAAATACAGGACATAATATAAGGGCAGACGAGATGGACCAGGAGGGTTTTTTCTGCCGTCAGTCTTCTAGGTTTCCAAGTTTCTACCTGACGGTGAAGAAAAGTGGCGACCGGTCAGTGAGGGCAAAGCCCTCTTTGGACCAGCAAAGAAAGGGGGATGGGGCATTTTCTCCCCCTGCGTTGCCGTGCATGTGATTCTTGAATTACTGCTTTCATAAAAAGCTGCGGATTCGCCTCCAGCTCTCTTCCAGCGAGCGAGCCTCCTCCTAGCAGCGGGACCCGACTCCCAGATCGATTGGATCCATGGAGCGAAATCTCTTCCACCACCATTATAAATATTGCTGCCGTGTGCACTACCTTAATGGAGATATTTATTAAGGATGGGGAGCAGAGACCCATCACGCGGACACACGCACAGCAGTTGGAAAGCTGCTTCTCGCAAGCTGCGGAAACCGGGGAAGGTTTTTCCTCTGGTGGATCGGGACCCAGGCATAGGAGGGACTGGGCAGCAGGGATCCCGTTGAGACTTAATGTTTCCATCTCAAAATGATAAGAAAATGACACCTTGATTGTCACAATGTTGCAATCACAGGGGGGGGGGGAAGAAATAAAAGTTTTCCTTCTCAAAAAATAATTGAGAAGTCCTGATTTAACAGAATAATAGAGTTGGAAGGGACCTTGGAAGTCTTCTAGTCCAACCCCCTGCTTAGACAGGAGACCCTACACTACTTCAGACAGATGGTTGTCCAACATCTGCTTAAAAACTTCCAGTGTTCGAGCATTCACAACATCTGGTGGCAGGCTGTTCCGCTGATTAATTGTTCTAACTCAGGAAATTTCTCCTTAGTTCTAAGTTGCTTCTCTCCTTGATTTAGTTTCCAGCCATTGCTTCTTCTCCTACCCTCAGGAGAATAGCTTGACTCCAGGCGCTACCAGTGCGCAGGCAGCTAAATCTCACGCCAGGATGCTCGTGCAAGCTTGATTTCGCCACTTTTAGGGGGGGGGGGGTGTTCCTTCACGTTTTCCGTGGCAAAAATCTCGCACACACAAGCGTCCTCCCTTCCTGCCCATGTGCAGAAGCAAAATCTCATGTGGTGTGCACGCTTCGGGGATGTGGAGCTGCGCACGCAAGCACACTGGTGGTGGTGGTGAGGATGCTTGTGCATGTTAGGTTTTGCAATTTTTTGGAGTCGTTTTGGTTTGCGTGAGATTTAGCTTCCTGTGCATGCACAGAAGCCAAATTTGCAGAAGTATGTGCGCGCACTCTATTTTCCCTACCGGAACGCCCTCCCCCCACCGTCCCTCCAGGAACCCAATACTGGTTGACTAGTATGTGTTCTGTCGAGCTCTCTGGTAGACTCCTCCTAAAAATGCACAGATACAATTTCAGACACACACATGTTTGAAAATTCAAAACAATGTTCTTTATAATGAAAATTCACTTAAACCAAGCCCTCTTTTGGTATAGCAAAGAGCACTGGTCTCCAAACAAACTGGTAATTTGTACAAGTCCCTTATCAGTTCTGTGATACTTAGCTTGCAGCTGTGAGGCAATTCACAGTCCTTCTTCTTTCACAAAGTGAAACACACTTTGCTCTGGTTTAGTTTCAAAGCGGGGAAAAATCAGCACACAAAAAGTCAAAGTCAGTAAAGCAGTCACAAAACACAACGATCAGATAATCCTCCACAATGGCCAAACCCACAGGCTGCTCTTTATAGCAGCCTCACTAATGACCACAGCCCCACCCAACCACAGGTGGCCTCATTTTCTTTGATAATAATCTCTCAGTTGTTGTTGCCTATGCATCGCTCTCCGCATGCGTGGCTGTATCATTAACTCTTGTTCTGAATCCAAGGAGGAGCTAGATAATTGATCTCCTTCTGAGCTGTCTGCCCCACTCTCTTCCTCCCTGTCACTCATGTCTTCTTGGTCAGAGGAGCCTTCACCAGCAGATTCCACTGAGAGCAAAACAGGCCTGCAGCATGTGGATGTCTCCCCCACATCCACAGTCCTTGGGGCAGGAGCTGGGCCAGAGCTAACCACAACACTATGACTACTAGTCCTTCTATGTTGTAACTTTGGTCACTGAACGGACTGTTGCAAGTCGAGTGTTCCTTGGTGTGATCTCGTTTGAGGCTGGATTGTGTCTGAGCAGAGAGGCAAAAACTGCCCTTCCCTTTGTTGTCTGAGGCCTGGACACGTCCCTCCTGATATTTTATGCAGCTGGGCCTCCGCCGTGCATTATGCTCCTTGCCTGCCTTTTATCCAATTTGTTCTAAACAGGAGAGACCCTAATTGAAATGGCTTTCGAGATGGGCTGGCCCTTAATATCTGCCCCGCAGCAAAGAAAATGTGATTATTTTGCTTAAACTTGGCAATAAATACTTTAAAAACACAGGTTGCTATTTCGAAGGGGTCGGCTTTATTGCTAATATAGAATAAACCATGAATTCTTATGTGACGTTTTAAAAAAGAGTTGTCCTGCCATCGCACGAAATAGTTTTTAAATATCTTCGGAGCAATTCAGCGCTGAAGAATCCCAGGCAGCAGAGGGAGGAAATAAAGAGCGGAAGCACCAAACGGCAGGAGGAATTGGGGCTTTTAAATGGGGACAAATACAGGCACCGCGTTTGTCTTGCTAAGCAACAGAAATTTAAGTTGTTAAGTGAGTTTTGCCCCATTTTATAACTTTCCAGCCAAAGTGTATCATAGAAACATAGAAGACTGACGGCAGAAAAAGACCCCATGGTCCATCTAGTCTGCCCTTATACTATTTCCTGTATTTTATCTTAGGATGGATCTATGTTTATCCCAGGCATGTTTAAATTCAGTTACTGTGGATTTACCAACCACGTCTGCTGGAAGTTTGTTCCAAGGATCTACTACTACTCTTTCAGTAAAATAATATTTTCTCACGTTGCTTTTGATCTTTCCCCCAACTAACTTCAGATTGTGTCCCCTTGTTCTTGTGTTCACTTTCCTATTAAAAACACTTCCCTCCTGGAACTTATTTAACCCTTTAACATATTTAAACATTTCGATCATGTCCCCCCTTTTCCTTCTGTCCTCCAGACTCTACAGATGGAGTTCATGAAGTCTTTCCTGATACGTTTTATGCTTAAGACCTTCCACCATTCTTGTAGCCCGTCTTTGGACCCGTTCAATTTTGTCAATATCTTTTTGTAGGTGAGGTCTCCAGAACTGAACACAGTATTCCAAATGTGGTCTCACCAGCGCTCTATATAAGGGGATCACAATCTCCCTCTTCCTGCTTGTTATACCTCTAGCTATGCAGCCAAGCATCCTACTTGCTTTTCCTACTGCCCCACCACACTGCTCACCCATTTTGAGACTGTCAGAAATCACTGCCCCTAAATCCTTCTCTTCTGAAGTTTTTGCTAACAGTTTTTCAGTTCGTAATGCACAGGCAGGAGTTGCCGCTATCGACGCTACTGGTGTGCTGTGGGCAAAGCTTTGGGTCTCTGGTGCATGCACGCGTGTGTCTCAGTGAGATTTTGCTTTTGCGCATGTGCAGGAAGCAAAATGTTGTGAGGGGATGTGCATAAGTGCGAGATTTTGGGGAATTTTTTTTGCTTCTGTACATGCGCAGTAGCAAAAAGTCACCAAAATCTCACATGTGCAGCTTCAGATTTCTGGCGTGTGCGTGTATGTGTCCCAGTTACATTTTGCTTCTGCGCATGAGCAGGAAGCGAAATCTTGTGAGGGGACGCGTGAGTGGGAGATTTTGGTGATTTTTTTTTGCTTCCGCCCATGAGTAGAAGCAAAATATCGCCCAAATCTCTCTCACACACTTCCCATCACAAAAAAACCTACCAAAATCTTCACGCGCACACTTCCCCCACAAGAGTTCGCTTCCTGCGCATTTGCAGGAAGCAAACTCTCGCTGAGACGCATGCATCCGCCAGGGATCTGAAGCTGCGAGTGCAGCTCCAATTTTACTACTAGAGCAGCATCCTCACTTCCCAGAATTCTGGGAGTTGAAAGTCCACGAGTCTTAAAAGTTGTCAAATTTGGAGGTCCCTTGCTATAAATGAAGAGGATACGTCTACTTTTTTGAGCCCTAACTGCTGAAAAACCAGAAAGCAAAGTTACTTTGCCTCCAATTTTCCTTTCTCCCAATTTCTTCTCTCCTCTCCCCCCCTTTTAATCCTCTCCCCCCCTTCATTTGAAATTCAATAAAGTTCTATTTAAAAAAAAAAGCAAAACCCCACAGCAAGAGGACTAAATGAACTCTTTTTTCTCCAGGGAGAGGAATTAAAAAAAGAATCCCTCAAGGTCCCGTATTCATTAAATGATCTTGACTTAGGCAAAATTAAAAAAAAATTAGCCCCAATAGCTCCTGTTAATATTCCCTATTAATGTGGCTCCGTCCTTTGATCCTGCAAAGACTCCGCAAGCTTCCTTTCTCTCTCTCCTCATTCTTGGGGAATAGAATGGAGCCGTATAATGTTTTTTCTCCTGCCCTCCCAAACGTCCTTGACTTAGGTGTTGGATTAAAATCCTCAGCCTACAGTAATGGTACGAATGCGAAGCTTTAGATATACAGTGGTCCCTCTACTTATGAACTTAATTCGTTCCGTGAGCAGGTTCTTAAGTAGAAAGGTTTGTAAGAAGAAGCAATTTTCCCATAGGACTCAATGTAAAAACAAATAAGGCATGCGATTGGGGAAATCACGGGAGGGTGGAGGCCCTGTTTCCTCCCAGGAGATTCCTAGAGAGGTCCCACGGAGGCTTCTCCCTGCCTTTTCTGGCCCTATTTCCTCCCAGGAGATTCCTAGAGAGGCCCCATGGAGGCTTCTCCCTGCCTTTTCCAGCCCTGTTTCCTCCCAGGAGATTCCTAGAGAGGCCCCAGGGAGGCTTCTCCCTGCCTTTTCTGGTTAAAGTTTCGGAGGATCGGGTTTGTAAATGGAAAATGGTTCTTGAGAAGAGGCAAAAAAAAATCTTGAACAGACGCGTTCGTAGGTAGAGGTATCACTGTACCTTATCTGAATTGTCAGGAGTGGGTGTGTAAATTTTGCATTTCTTCAGACAGATATCGCAGCTGTGGCCGTGTTTCGAAATGGCGTCTGTGAGTGACGTATGTCACAAGCAGAGTGTCGTCATTGAACTTCCCACTGCGGAGAAAGAAACTGTTGGGAACATTCACCAACGTTTGCGTGCAATTTATGGGGAGTCTGCAGTCGACAGAAGGACGGTTAGTCTCTGGGCACCTTTCGAGTAGGACGAAGAGGTGATTCGCCCAATGCAGAAATGGCTTTGTGACCAGAACAAGGAGTGTTACCGACAGGGCATATACGCCCTTGAGTCTCGCTGGAGGAAAACCATAGAACAAGACGTAGATTGCGTGGAAAAATAGAGAGCGTAGAAGAAACATCATTCTTTCTTGTGTGGAAGTTTCATTGTGTTAAAAAAACAATTGTTGGAGAAAAAAATGTGGTGCATTACTTTCTGGCCGACCCTCGTAACACCCTCATTTTCAGGGCCCCCACCTCATTTTTTTTAAAACCACACTGTACCAGCTCTTTTTCTAGACCAAATGTGTCTCTCTCCCCTTCTCCCTTCTTTCTCCTTCCTTCCTTCCTTCCTTCCTTCCTTCCTTCCTTCCTTCCTTCCTTCCTTCCTTCCTTCCTTCCTTCCTTCCTTCCTCCCTCCCTCCCTCCCTCCCTCCCTCCCTCCCTCCCTCCCTCCTTCTCTTCCTTCCTCTCCCTCTCTCTCTCTCCCCCCTCCCCTTTGCAAATTGCTTTAATGGAATTGGAAATGGATTTAGTGTCCAGAGCCTTGCAAAACACACGTGGATCGGACCGGCGAGGGCACCTGTCTTTTCCCGTGGCATTACCGGCCTTTGCTAAGCCCCTCTGGAATCCGCGTGGAAGCCCATTCGGCACGCAGAATTAGCACTTAAATCCCCCTCCGAGCATCTGCAGCCGAAAACCCCTGGCTGCCAGCGCTGAGGCGAGAAACCTTCCCGGGCCTCATTTTTTTTTAAAAAAAAGCCTTGTTCAAAAAGTTTTTCCAACGCTGGCGGTTTCCATGGGTCTTTCCCCGCCCCGAGCCCACTGGTGAGAGATGCTCCCTGCTAGGGGTTTATTACCTGCTAAACATCACCAGCGGCGCCCGAGCATCAAAAGCCCTGCGATCGCCATAAACCTCTGACATAAGCACAAGGGCTTGTGTTTGTGTGTTTTTTTAAATTCATTTTCCAAAGCGGAATTAAACGCTCTTCCTTGAACAGAAAGGAAGGAGCCAACTTAGGCGAGGGATATAAAATTAACCTCTGACTGCGCGCAGCTCCCCAGGAGCATCTTGAGCAGCTGGCGGGCTAATCACCCCTCTCTTCACCCTCCGTTTGGGCTTTTTCGCGCCAAAATCGGCTGTTCGCTAATAGAGTCGTCATCCTGCCTCTCTCTCTGTTTTTCCCCCCTTCCCTC
This sequence comes from Erythrolamprus reginae, assembly GCF_031021105.1. Classification (NCBI taxonomy): domain Eukaryota; kingdom Metazoa; phylum Chordata; class Lepidosauria; order Squamata; family Dipsadidae; genus Erythrolamprus; species Erythrolamprus reginae. The sequence continues at coordinate 257,165,949 of NC_091952.1, forward strand.
CCAGCACCTGGGAGTTGAGCCTCGCCGTGGGGGGAGAAGGGGAGCAAAGACGCGCACTGTCGACCCGAGCAGCGGAGTGGCACAAACGCTGTTCGGATGTCACTGATGGAGCCCAAAGCGCCAATTACAAAGGGATTTGATCGGAGGCGTGACGTGCTGCACTGGCTTTATTGACCAGCACGGGGACAACTGCTTGGCAACACCGGAGGCCTCTCTCTTGCAGAAGCCCTCTCCCCTTCTCCTGAAGCTCTCGATGGGAGTGTGTAACTCTTAGACTTATGTAGCAATAGCAATAGCAATAGCATTTGGACTTATATACCGCTTATATACTGTAAAAGCACTAGGAAGAGGTATATAATTGCTATTGCCCTTCCTTCCTTCCTTCCTTCCTTCCTTCCTTCCTTCCTTCCTTCCTTCCTTCCTTCCTTCCTTCCTTCCTTCCTTCCTTCCTTCCTTCCTTCCTTCCTTCCTTCCTTCCTCTCCTTCTCTGTCCCCCCCTCTCTCTTTCTCTCTTTCAGTAGCAACAGCATTTAGACTTATAGACCGCTTCCCAGTGCTTTTCCAGCCCCTTCTAAAAGGTTTACAGAATCAGCCTCTTGCCCCCAACAATCTGGATCCTCATTTGACCCACCAGGGAAAGATGGAAGGCTGAGTCAACTTTGAGCCGGAGGTGAGATTTGAACCGCCAAACTGCAGTTAGCTGAAGGTGACTGCAGTGCTGCACTCCAACCACTGCGCCACCCCGGCCCTTCCTTCCTTCCTTCCTTCCTTCCTTCCTTCCTTCCTTCCTTCCTTCCTTCCTTCCTTCCTTCCTTCCTTCCTTCCTTCCTTCCTTCCTTCCTTCCTTCCTTCCCTCCCTCCCTCCCTCCCTCCCTCCCTCCTTCCTTCTTCTTTCTTTCTTCTTTCCTCCTTTCCTTCTTTCCTTCTTTCCTTCCTTCCTTCCTCTCCTTCTCTCTCTCTCTCTCTCTCTCTTTTTTTCCCCATTCTCTTTATAGAGAATATATAGAATTGTAGAGAATATATATACATATTGTAAATATTGAGATATATTTACAAGGAAAGAAGGAAGGGGGGGAATAGATGGGAAGGAGGGAAGGAAAGAAGGAAGGGAGAGAAAGAGATGGAGGGGGAAGGAAGGGAGGAAGGGAGGGAGGGGAAAGAGATGGGAAGAGGAAGCCACTGCTCCACCCTGGCTCAATAGAAGGAAGTGGGGTGCCCTGGAGGTCCTTTTGCACCCTACTCCAAAAGGCGATGGGATGTTCTTGGGTTTTTTGAAACGAGAATAAGGCAAAAAAGTTCAGTTTCTCCTTTTTTTGCCAAAAGCAACACAGACCTCACCTAGAGACGATGGAGAATCTCCCTGGACCAAGTGGGACATCGTCATTTCTTGGACCCCTCTCCTGTCTCTTAGGGCTGGCTGCCTTCTCTTGGGTCCCAAAAGATGGGCCAGGCCATCCCAAAGGGGCTTTTATTTCAAGAGGCAACGGGACTTTCTGGGTTGTTGTTGTTGTTGTTTTGGGGTGGGGGGAAGATGTTTCGCTTCTCCTCCAAGGAGCTTCCTCAGTTCTAACCGGATGGTGGAGAATGGAAGGGTTGATACTTCTTGCAGACAGCTTGCTATCTGCATTATTTATTTTTTTATTTATTATTTATTATTTACTTATTAGATTTGTATGCCGCCCCTCTCCATAGACTCGGGGCGGCTCACAACAATAACAAGAACAATGTAAGAACAAATCTAATAATTTAAAAAACACTAAAAACCCCATTGTTAAAAGCTAACAAACACACAAACATTCCATGTATAAACTGTATAGGCCCAGGGGAGATGTGTCAGTTCCCCCATGCCTGACGGCAGAGATGGGTCTTAAGAACTTTACGAAAGGCAAGGAGGGTGGGGGCAGTTCTAATCTCCGGGGGGAGCTGGTTCCAGAGGGTCGGGGCCGCCACAGAGAAGGCTCTTCTCCTGGGTCCTGCCAAACGACATTGTTTAGTCGACGGGACCCAGAGAAGGCCAACTCTGTGGGACCGAACCGGTCTCTGGGATTCATGCATCCTTTCAGAGCAGCGGTTCTCAACATTTCTCAATGCCCTGACTCCTTAATACAGTTCCTCACGTTGTGGTGGCCCCCAACCACTTGGGTGTGGAGAATTGAACCATTGAAGCTCCTTCTGAGAAGATATGATACATATAGCAAAGCAATATAAAATATACATAATATGAAAGAAAAGTACAGAGAAGAGCAGCAAAGACGATTAGGGGAGGCTAAAAAGTGGTTGGGTTTTTTTCACTGCCGTCGTAACTTTGAACCGTCATTAAACCTATTTATTTTATTCACTTATAAAATTTATATTTATATTTAAAATTTATGCTCACATAGAAACATAGAAACATAGAAGTCTGACAGCAGAAAAAGACCTCCTGGTCCATCTAGTCTGCCCTTATACTATTTCCTGTGTTTTATGTTAGGATGGATCTATGTTTATCCCAGGCATGTTTAAATTCAGTTCCTGTGGATTTACCAACCACGTCTGCTGGAAGTTTGTTCCAAGGATCTACTACTCTTTCAGTGAAATAATATTTTCTCACGTTGCTTTTTATCTTTCCCCCAACTAACTTCAGATTGTGTCCCCTTGTTCTTGTGTTCACTTTCCTATTAAAAACACTTCCCTCCTGGACCTTATTTAATATGTAAATGTTTCGATCATGTCCCCCCCTTTCCCTTCTGTCCTCCAGACTCTACAGATTGAGTTCATGAAGTCTTTCCTGATACGTTTTATGCTTAAGACCTTCCACCATTCTTGCAGCCCGTCTTTGGACCTGTTCAATTTTATCAATATCTCCTTGTAGGTGAGGTCTCCAGAACTGGACCCAGTATTATTCCAAATGTGGTCTCACCAGCGCTCTATACAGCGGGATCATAATCTCCCTCTTCCTGCTTGTTATACCTGTAGCTATGCAGCCAAGCATCCTACTTGCTTTCCCTATCGCCTGACTGCACTGTTCACCCCACATATAAATTTAAGCTCACACCAGAATACATACTGCTCACAAAAATAAAGGGAACCCTCAAAGAACCCATCCTAGATCTGAATGAATGAAATATTCTCATTGAATCCTTTGTTCTGTACAAAGTTGAATGTGCTGACAACATGTGAAATTGATTGTCAATCCGTGTTGCTTCCTAAGTGGACAGTTTGATTTCACAGAAGTTTGATTGACTTGGAGTTACATTGTGTTGTTTAAGGGTTCCCTTGATTTTTCCCGAGCAGTGTATTTCCAGGGCCCTCCTTTTGACTTGCGCAGGCTACAGGTCCTCAGTGGAAGGCAGATTGGCAGCAGTTGTTTTTTTAGAAACCCGTTTGAAAAGTAAACAAGGAAAGAAATCTGTTAAAAACAGAGCAATGCGCTGGAAGAATGAAAGAGGGGACGATTCCTAGATAGGCTCTCTGGGCTGCTTGGGTCGAAATGGCAGGAAGAGGGTGAGGTTTATGCACATTTAGATGCGAATTTGACTTTTCCGCCGTTGCTTGTTCTTAAGACTATTAAGGAAGACCAAGCAAACTGAAAGGAGAAGCCAAATTCACTTAACGCCTGACGGGATTTGCTTAACAGCCAGTGGCAAGTAAGGTCATAAAACGGGCAGGGGGTCGGACTAGAAGACCTCCAAGGTCCCCTTCCAACTCTGTCGTGTCTGCATCCTATTCCGCATTTCCTTCCCTCCCAACCTCTTGTATCCAGGAGACTCGGGTTGGGGGGCTCTTGGTGGGGTTGGGGGGCTGCTGGACCTCCCGAGGAGGGGCTTGGCCATCCGAGCCAGGACCCACCGAGAGGAAATGAGCGCGGCCTTCGGAGCCCCCCGCCTGCTCCACCTGCCACGTGTGGCTATGGCTCCTTGGTGGCTGCGGGGATAATGAGGTGTGGGAGCATGCGGAGGGGGTGGAAGGCGGCCAAGGAGTTGGGGAGCATCCTAATGATGCGCTTTGCTGGGCTGTGCAATGCCGGCTTGTCACTGGGGGACACTTTCTAGTGTTTGGAAAAGATTCTCTCTCTCTCTGTCTCCTACCTACCTGCTAATCTACCTCTCTCTCTCTCTCTGCCTGCCTACTTGTCTGTCTGTCTGTCTGTCTGTCTGTCTGTCTCTCTCTTTTTATATCTCTCCCTCCCTGCCCCCTCTCCTACTTATTTACTTACCTACCAATCTACATCTCTCTCTCTCTCTCTCTCTATCATCTATCTATCTATCTATCTATCTATCTATCTATCTATCTATCTATCTATCTATCTATCTACCTACCTACCTACCTACCTACCTACCTACCTACCTATCTTTCTACCTACCTACCTACCTACCTATCTTTCTACCTACCTACCTATCTTTCTACCTACCTACCTACCTATCCTCACCCTTTCCCCATCTCTCCCTCCCTGTCTCTCCTACCTACCTACCTACCTACATCTCTCTCTCTCTCTCTCTCTCTCTCTCAATCTATCTCTATTTCTATCTATCTATCCTCTCTCTCTATCTCTCCCTCCCTCCCTCCCTCCCTCCCTCCCTCCCTCCCTCCCTCTATGTCTCCTTCTTATTTACCTACCTACCAATCTACATCCATCCATCCATCTATCGAGTTTTCAGAGAGGGCGGCATACAAATATAATAAATAATAATGATAATAATAATAATAATAATAATAATAATAATAATAACAACGATAATAACGATAATAATGATAATAATGATAATAATAATAATAATAATAATTAATTATCTTTCTATCTATCGATCTATCGATCCTCACTCTTTCTCTATCTCTCCCTCCCTGTCTCTCCTACCTTTTTACCTACCCACCTACCTACCAATCTACATATATCTCTCTCTCTCACTCTCATCTATCTATCTATCTATCTATCTATCTATCTATCTATCTATCTATCTACCTACCTACCTACCTACCTACCTACCTACCTACCTACCTATCATCTTTCCCTCATCTCCCTCCCTCCCTCTCTTTCTTTCTCTGTCTCTCCTGGTGATTGGTCCAAAATCACCCAGCTCTCTTTCACGCCTAAGGCAGAACTCGAACTCCCCGTCTTCTGCTGGATAGAATAGAATAGAATTTTATTGGCCAAGGAGTTTGTCTTGGTGCATATGATGGGCCCAAAGTCACCAGTTAGCAGGTGGCCTTTCCTTGAGCCTCCCAAAGACCCCCGTCCTCTTTTCTTCCCATCTTTCCCGCCAAGCCTCGTCTTGCTCTTTATCGCGTCCCTCTCGGACGTCCACTCTGCTTCCAAGTCCTTGGCCATCCCCCTCTTGTCTTCGCCCTCTCGGGCAGGGTCTTCCGGCATCGCGAAGGCGGCCCGGGAGCCAAAGAAGAAGAAGAAGGGGAAAAAGCCCCACACTCAGCAATGTGCCCCAGCCTCTCTGGGTCCATGCGCCAGGCCCCCTGAGCGAGCCTTGGGCTGATAAACGATGCTCATATCCCATTCAGATATGATGCCAGCAGTTTCCTTTGTGGCTCGCCTTCCATCGCGGTAGTAAAGTTTTTAATTAGGAAAAGCTAATGAGATCGATTAGTCATTAGGCCTGACCTCCGGATCTCGGGCGAGGAGGCGCATGGTGTGCGCCAGGCTGATAACGGGGGGACGCCAGGGCATGGTTGGTAATAAAAGCAGCGCGAGCATTTGAGTTGAGTGAAACGTGCCACGGGGAATATACATCACAGCCAGGTTGGGTGGGGCAGAGGGAGGGAGGGGGGGAGACACCGCAGCCCCCGGGAGCCTGTAATGAAGGGAATTAAACCAACATCCTCTCTCAGGAACATGATAATCTACACAAAAGCTCTCGGCTGGGAAGGGAGGAGAAGGAAGATTTGGAGTGCCCGGCAGACGGCCTCGGGTCGATTCAGGCCCTCTGGAAGAAAAATCGGAGGGCGGGCAGAAGGAGGTGGGGTGGGTCTTCCAGGTGGGATCCCGAAAAGGTCCCCTTCCTGAGGGACCTCCAGCCTGGGCCTCTCTTGGATGGAGTTTATTCATTTGACTTTATTTATTAGAACCATAGAAGATTGACGGCAGGAAAAGACCTCATGGTCCAAGACAGACAGACAGAGATATAGAGAGATAGAGATATATAGACAGGCGTAGAGATGAGAGGTAGACAGAAAGACAGACAGACCGACAGACAGATATATAGACAAATAGGGAGAGATATAGACAGGCACAGATTGAGATGAGAGGACAGACCGACAGACAGACCGAGATAGAGATATATAGACAGGCATAGATATAGATGAGAGGTAGACAGAAAGACAGACCGACAGACAGATATATAGACAAATAGGGAGAGATATAGACAGGCATAGATATAGATGAGAGGTAGACAGAAAGACAGACCGACAGACAGAGATATAGACAAATAGGGAGTGATTGCTTGCTTGCTTGCTTAATTAATTAATTAATTAGATTTGTATGCCGCCCCTCTCCGTAGATATAGACAGGCACAGATAGAGATGAGAGATAGGTAGACAGACAGACACAGAGAGAGATAAAGATATATAGACAGACACAGATAGAGATGAGAGATAGGTAGGTAGATAGGCAGACAGACAGATAGAGAGACAGATAGAGAGCAACATGCATACACGTTTTGTGGCGTTTGAAAGTCCATCTGTGTGTTATGAGGCAACACTTTCCTGTGTAGCTGAACAGAAACTCTTTGGGACAAGGGCAGAGCTTTGCCGGAGGGCGACGTTGGAATAGTTCAGAATAGTTGGCAACGTGATAAAAACACCCCCCCCCCCCGCTCTGTAGGTTCCTTGCAATTAACGGCTAAATTGTTGGATTCTCTTCCTTTCTGCTTTAAGGAGGCATCTAATTGCCCGACTTTATAACGGACAGCTATAACTGCCCAGATAATTAATGCTGACCTGCCGTGCTGAGACTTAAGGGCTGGTTTGAAAGACGACTCCCCCTGACTTGAAACGATTGCAAAGGGGGAAAGTGGGGCTTTTTTCCCTGAATTCCTTCTGCCAGCCTCTGGGAAAGGTTACTATTCAAATATCAGCACTAGAAGGGAGGAGGGTTTGGAGGGAGGAAGAGGAGGAGGAGGACTGTGAGGTTCTTGATGCCCTTTGAGCTAGGTGGTTTTCTTGCAGATGTCTCGTGACCCGACTAGGTGATATCATCAGTGACATCCCTTCCTTCCTTCCTTCCTTCCTTCCTTCCTTCCTTCCTTCCTTCCTTCCTTCCTTCCTTCCTTCCTTCCTTCCTTCCTTCCTTCCTAACTTCCTTTTTTCCTTCCTTCCTTCCTTTTTTCCTTCCTTCCTTCCTTTTTTCCTTCCTTCCTTTTTCCTTCGTTTTTTCCTTCCTTCCTTAGAAACATAGAAACATAGAAGTCTGACGGCAGAAAAAGACCCCATGGTCCATCTAGTCTGCCCTTATACTATTTTCTGTATTTTATCTTAGGATGGATATATGTTTATCCCAGGCACGTTTAAATTCAGTTACTGTGGATTTATCTACCACGTCTGCTGGAAGTTTGTTCCAGGGATCTACTACTCTTTCAGTAAAATAATATTTTTCTCATGTTGCTTTTGATCTTTCCCCCAACTAACCTCAGATTGTGTCTTCACTTTCCTATTAAAAACACTTCCCTCCTGGACCTTATTTAACCCTTTAATATATTTAAATGTTTCGATCATGTCCCCCCTTTCCTTCTGTCCTCCAGACTCTACAGATGGAGTTCATTAAGTCTTTCCTGATACGTTTTATACTTAAGACCTTCCTTCCTTTTTTCCTTCCTTTTTTCCTTCCTCCCTCCCTCCCTCCTTTCCCTCCCTCCCTCCAATCCTCCCTCCCTCTTTTCCCTCCCTCCCTCCAATCCTCCCTGATTCCTCTCTGATTCTTTCTCTGTCTCTCACTCTCTTTTCCTGTCTCTCTTTCTCTCTTTCATTATTTCTTGTTTTTTCTCGCATTTTTGCTTTCTCTTTCTCTTTGTCTCCTTTCCTCCCTCCCTCCAATCCTGCCTCCCTCCCTCCCTCCCTCCCTCCCTCCTTTCCCTTCCTTCCTTCCTTCCTCCCTCCCTCCCTCCAATCCTTCCTTTCTTCCCTCCTCCCTTCCTACCTCCCCCCCTCCCTTATAGAAGCAAGATGGGTTTACACCTTCCAGCACTGATGATGATACCTAGTTGGGTTGGTGCATTACTTTTTGGGTCAGATGTAATGTTAGGCTTTATAAAGAAACCAAAACAATGGAATATTTGGAGCTTTGCACAGATGTAGAAGCAAATGAAATATTTGAGAAATTAAAGAGCTCTTTGGCCCTTTAGGTAAGGGGTGAAGGCCACAAAAGGGGCTTTCTGGGTAGTTCTCAAGGTTCACTGAGCCTTCCATCCTTCTGAGGTGGGTCAAATGAGGACCCAGATTGTTGGGGCAATATGCTTAATCTCTGTAAACCGCTTAGAGGGGGCTGGAAAAGCCCTGTGAAGCAGTATATAAGTCTTAAGTGCTAGTGCTGTTCCCCATTGTTAAATTGTGTAAACTTCAACTCCTAGGATTCCCCAAACTAGGATCTATGGTTCCCCAAAGAGCAGCCAGGTGGTTGAATAAACAAACCACGATGGTCTCCTTTCTTGTTCCAATCCGACTTTTCAAACCGACATGTCTTTTTCTTCTGCAGGTCCGAGCTTCGTCCTGGCCACCAGCCCAGTGGCCCACCGAGTGGTCAATACTCGCTACAGGGCTGGTGAAGAAGTCGGCGGGGTCCTCCTGTGAGCCCTGCAGCCTCCGTTGCCAGCCCAGCTCATGGTTGGAAGGCAGGAGACTTTCATCGTCCAGGTGAGGTTTGCAAAAAGTGATCTTGTGGCAAGCATCATGAGTGGTGCAAATGGGTCATGGTCATGAGTGGTGCAAATGGGTGTGTAAGAACCCAGTCTTTTCAGCAATTCCAAGAAGGTGGCATTATTTTATTTATTTGTTTGTTTGTTTTGTCAAGTATGTAATGGTGTATACAAAGATATAACACTGTTTATATACATGAGATGGGTAGTCATAAGAAGGAAGCATTGGGACAGGGGACGGAAGCACACTGGTGCACTTATGCATGCCCCTCACTGACCTCTTAAGAATTGGGAGAGGTCAACAGTGGATAGTCTAAGGGTAAAGTTTTGGGGGTTAAGTGTCCTCACTACAGAGTCTGGTAGTGAGTTCCATGCATCAACTACTTGATTGCTAAAGTCGTATTTCCTGCAGTTGAGTCTGGAGCGGTTTACTTTAAGTTTGTATCTGTTGTGTGCCCGTGTGTTGTGGTGGTTGAAGCTGAAGTAGTCGTTGACAGGAAGGACGTTGTAGCAGATGATTTTATGGGCTATGCTTAGGTCGTGTTCAAGACAATGTAGTTCTAAGCTTTATAAATTTAGGATTGTAAGTCTAGCTGCGCAGGGGATTCCGTCGCGAGTGGAGGAGTGGAGGGCTCTTCTCCTAAGGTATCTCTGGAGGCTTTCTCATTTATTTATTTCCAAAATGTGGTGTGGGTTCCAGACAGATGAGCTTTATTCAAGGATTGGTCTTGTGAAAGTTTTGTATGCTCTGGTTAGCAGTGTGAGATCAGGTTGGATTCATGACCGTCAGGTGTTACGACTGGGACGGCAGGGCTCCACGACAGTCGTAACTTGAAACACACTACCTGTGTTTTTATCTACCTGGGCCCCCCATTTTCAACTGGAGCCATGGCCTCTTTCACAAACCTTCCCAAGTCTTCTCTCGCTTATCATCAGCTTGTGGCTAACCCTGGTTGTGGTCTCCGCTTCCTCATAAGCCTGGAAGTTCCAGGAAGGATATTTTCAACTCTTAGTTCCTTAGAAACACACACACACACAATACGCACACACACACAAATAAACCCACAATGGATGATCAATACCCATTTGCCGGTAATTAATTTAAAGTGTCTGAATATATTATAAAGTTCTACAAAAAAGGCTGGCTTAAAAAGAGTGAAAATGATTTTTTTTTTTAAAAAAAAATCGGAATAAACATCGTCAATTACTGGGTGAAATTAAAAAGAAAACGCTGATATTCCCTTTTTTGGGTGGGGGGTGTTAAAAAAAGGGCTGAACATTCAGTATTTGTTCCTGTTTGAAAACAGTTTAAAAATTAAGAACCAGATGCTTTTCTCTGGGAACTTCTGTCACCAGCAATTTAGAAGCGTTTTGACTCTGGTGTCGAAACAGTTGTTATTTCAGGCGTTTAAGATGGAAGGCTTATTATCCATTTACTCTTCCCTTCTTCAAAACAATGGACCATCCCTTTCCTTAAAGTAGCAAACTCCCTCCAAAGTGGAGCTGCTACCCCGTTTTTAAAAACGCAGCGTAGCCATGCTTTAATTTATGAATGGTGTTGAGTCTGCGAGGCTTAAGAACCTAAGAACCTAAGAAGAGCCCTGCTGAATCGGGCCAAAGCCCATCGAGTCCAGCATTCTGTGTCCCACAGTGGCCCCCCCAATTGTCCATGGGGGATCTGGAGCAGAAACAGAAGGCAAGACCCTCCCTTTCCCCTGACCCCCAACAAATGTTACTCAAGGTAATCCTGCCTGCCTCAACCACCATAGAGGTGGCACTTGGACATATTCATTCATTCATTCATTCATTCATTCATTCATTTCTCCAATACACAAATACTTAGGAACAAAAATAGACATGTGGTAATATATATAAGGGTAAAAGTGAACTTAGAGGAGAGGATATATAGAAGAAAGAGAATACTGTATATAGGATATATGAGATAAAGGAAAGACAATTGGACAGGGGATGAAAGGCACACCAGTGCACTTATGTACACCCCTTACTGGCCTCTTAGGAACCTGGAGAGGTCAATTGTGGAGAGTCTAAGGGAGAAATGTTGGGGGTTAGGGGTTGACACAATTGAGTCCGGTAATGAGTTCCACGCTTCGACAACTCAATTGTTGAAATCATATTTTTTACAGTCAAGTTTGGAGCGGTTTGTATTAAGTTTGAATCTGTTGCGTGCTCTTGTGTTGTTGTGGTTGAAGCTGAAGTCGTCATTGACCGGTAGGACGTTGCAGCATATGATCTTGTGGGCAATACTCAAATCGTGTTTTAGGCGCCGTAGTTCTAGGCTTTCTAGGCCCTGTTTATTCATCCATCCAACCATCCATCCATTCCTGTTAGGCTCAAAGTCATTATGTGAAGTCAAAGGTTGGCCTGACACAGTTTGGGTAGTGATAGAGGAACGGGTTGGAATGTGTGTGTGTGTGAGAGAGACATATGCCACCACACGTTCATTTCTGCAGATGCCATAGTAACGAACACAGGAAGGAATCAGGAATCCTGCATAGGACTAGTCCTCATGACTGCATTTGTAGGTGTGGGGATGTGAGATGGGGTTTTGACTCGGATGTAATCTAAGGCACTCTTTCCCAACCTTGGCAACTTGAAGATATTTGGACTTCAACTCCCAGAATTCCCCAGCCAGCGAGTACAAGTGCCCTAGAGTGCCTTCCATCCCCTGTCCTATTGCTCTCCTATATCTCCTATACCTTTCTTCTATTCCTATATCTCTTCTTCTATTCTTTCATTGATATGTTCTATTACTATACCTTCTTTTCTATTCTTTCTTAGATATATTTTACTATGAGTATCTCCTCTATAACCTTCATCATGTATTTTATTATGTGTATATAGATATATACCCACTAAAACCCTCATTGTGTATTGGACAAAATAAATAAATAAAAATAAATAAAATAAAGTCCAGATATCTTCAAGTGGCCAAGGTTGGGAAACACTGATCTAAGGGACTTGGAGTTGGAATGATCCCAGTCGAATCCAGACATGGCTGTCAATAAACCGTACCCTGCGAGAAGCACAGGTGTGGAAGTGATTTATTTCTCAGATGCTATTTGGTTCGCTGACAACCAGAGAGAGACCAAAAGATGAAGGCATCTGCAAGACCCGCTCTCCTTCTCCAGCCCTGGAGGCCCCTTCCTCCTTGACCCTTTTCTCCCCATCTGGTGAGATTTATTTATTTATTTATTTAATTAATTAATTAAATTTGTATGCCGCCCCTCTCCGTAGATTGCGGTTGATCCACCACAAACTTTTTTCTGGAAGGCGGCAGACGGGGAGATATATATTTTGAATTAATTTTGCCGCACTTTTGTAATATTTTTGTTTTCAATAGATTGATGAGCGACCTGGGGGCCATTTCTGCAAATTTATGAAGATAATTTCCCCCCTCTCGATAAAGGCGAAATTTACACCTGCTATTTCCCTATTAATTCACATGGCTAAGTGGATCTAATTTCCTCCCCCCCCCCCCCCTATCTCATCTGCGTGGCCTTTCCTAATGCAATTTTCCCCCCATCGCTAAATCACCGTGATCGGGAGTCGTGATCGAGTTAAATTAACTTAAATTAATTTACTTAATAAGAGCTCCAATGAGGTTAAGATTTATTGATCCGGCTTTCTTCTCTCCTCCTCTTCCTTTAGATTCCTTTGGGGATTTTTTTTTTTTAAATTTCCTGTTTCTCTTGCTTTTATATTCGGGTTTTTTTAATATTCGGGTTGATCTTCAGCAGAAGCGACGTAAAATTTGTGAGTTTTGCCAATAGAAGTCCTTCTTTCCCCCCCATTTTCCTCTAGAAAATCGGTTATGATTTTATCTGCAAAGGGGAAATGGGGGGCTTTTATTGGGAATGGTAAGAAGGAAGGAAGGAAGGAAGGAAGGAATGAGGGAAAGAGGAAGGAAGGAAGGAAAAAGTTAAGGGCAGGTTAGCTTCAACCTTATGCCCTCTGGATACTGGGACACCAGTTTCCATAACTCCCAGCTTTTAGGCAGGAAAATATATGGGAGCCCAGAGTGGTCAGTCTGGACAGCCTTCATTTGCAGAACAGTTTCCTGCTACTTATATGTCCTTGCGGATTTCCTGCCTTTATTATTTTTATGAACGACTCAAGATAGAAAACACATCTAATACTTTTTCCTCCTCCTCCTCCTCTCTTCCCTACAACAACAACCCTGTGAGGTGGGTTGGCAGAGAGAGAGAGAGAGCCCAAAATCACCCAGCCAACTTTCAAGGCTAAGGTGGGGCTAGAACTCCCAGTCTCCTGGTCCAAAATCACCCAGCCGGTTTTTGTATTTAAAATCAACAAATAAGAATGATGAAGGGTGGATTCCGTCTCAGGCAAAATTGAACTGGGCTTTGGGCTCCTCCCTCCCTCCCTCCCTCCCTCCCTCCCTCTCTTTCCTTCCTCCCTCCCTCCCTCCCCCCCCTCCTTTCCTGATGTTGGCAAGCACTTAACCGTCCAATGGCTACCTCTATTAAGATAGTTACTCTGATCATTTAATCCCCCCCTCCCCTTTCTCCTTCAAAGACAAGAAAACTACTCGCATGTAGGACAATGCCACCTTAGACCTCCGGTTGAATAGCAATAGCATTTAGCAATAAGATTCAGACTTTTATACTGCTTCACAGTGTTTCCCCAGCCCTCCCTAAGCGGTGGACAGACTCAGCCTCTTGCCCCCAACAATCTGGGTCCTCATCTGACCCACCTGGGAAGGAGTCAACCTGGGGTCACTGGCGGCTACACTGTGAAGCCGGATATGAGCCTAAATGCTATTGCCAACGCTGCTCTTGGCAAAAATAATGTCCCAGGTGGGTTTTTTCTTTCTTTTTCTTTCTGCTGCATATGCAAGTAACATGGGAACGTCTCAAAAGACCAGGGAATCCCAGAAGCCCCCCTCCTCCTCTTCCTCCTTTTCCTCCTCCACCTCCTCCCCCATCCCAAGAAACCAGTTTTGGCCAGCACCTGATGGCTTGCTGAGGCTTTGCTGTCGAGAGGGGCTCCATGTGAGTCGAGGGAAAGTGGGGTGTGCGTGTGTGTAATTAAACCTTGCTGGAATTTATGAGCAGCACAGCTGGAGAAGGGGAAGGGGAGGTGGGGGGGGGGGTCCCATCCTACCAGCAAGTGCTGAGAGGACAGAATCCCTGAGCAGCCATGCATCACCCGGAGATGCCTCCGTCGGGCAGTTTTTCTGCTGCCGAGCGCTCCTTGGAGGCAGCAGCGAAGGGGGCTGCCTTTTTTTGGATGCCCTGGAAAGGGGGAGGGGGCATCTCCTCCTGCTTGGTTGGGTTGCTTCCTGTCCCTGGCCCCGGGGTTCTTTCCAGGTCAGGCGTCTGCTAAGGAGTGCGCAAAACAAGCCTTGAATGATCAAGGACAGGCACAGAGGAAAACATGGGATTCCAGCAGATATCCAGGAGATAGGAGTAATTATTCATTTATACAAAAATGGATACATTAAAGTGTATAAAATAGTATTTACTTATAGAAATAGCACAGTCAAGTTCGGTCATTCGCATTCAAATCAGTCAATAAATACAATATTGTTATTTATTAGATTTGTATGCCACCCTTCTCCAAAGACTCAGAGACAATAATAATTACAAGCCTGTCTTTGTCTTACATATCAGACATACATTACATCTTACAAATAATTAAACTATCATTGAACACACAGAGCTTACTACATCAGTTACAGTGAATCAGCAGAAAGAACAGAGAGAGAGAGAGAGAATCATGCTCTCTGGCGCCCTCTTATGGCAATTTGCAAAGCTACCTCTTAAATACAGTAAAACCTTGTCTTACAAACTTAATTGGTTCCAGGACGAGGTTTGTAAGGTGAAAATAGTTTGGAAGAAGAGGCAAAATAATCTTAAACCCCAGGTTCGTATCTCAAAATGTTTGTATGACGAGGGGTTCGTAAGATGAGGTATCACTGTACTTCAACACATACAAGCATTCAATTTTAGCTTGTTTATATACTGCTCAAAAAAATAAAGGGAACCCTCCAATAACACATCCTAGATCTGAATGAATGAAATATTCTCATTGAATATTTCATTTGCACAACTGTTCCATTTGCACAACAACATGTGAAATTAATTGTCAATCAGTGTTGCTTCCGAAGTGGGCAGTTTGAAGTTTGATTTACTTGGAGTTATATTCTGTTGTCTAAGTGTTCCCTTTATTTTTTTTGGAGCAGTGTATATTGCAAACCCCAATTGTTTTGTATAGAGTACAGTGACCACAGCAGGAGGACCTGTGTCTATAAGTGGGCCTTGATGCCCTGTGGCGATGTTTGTCCCCTTTTCCTGTGTGGTTTCCTTTCCTCTTCCTTGAATTTCTGTTCTGTCGGGCTCTCTGGTAGAATCCTCCCAAAAAATTCACGGGTACAAATTTCAGACACACACACGTTTGAAAATTCAAAACAATGTTCTTTATACCGAAAATGCAAATAAACGAAGCCCTCTTTTGGTATAGCCAAGAGCACTCGTCTCCAAACAAACTGGTAATTTGTACAAGTCCCTTATCAGTTCTGTGATACTTAGCTTGCAGCTGTGAGGCAATTCACAGTCCTTCTTCTTTCACAAAGTGAAACACACTTTGCTCTGGTTTAGTTTCAAAGCGGGGGAAAATCAGCACACAAAAGGTCAAAGTCAGTAAAGCAGTCACGAAACACAACGATCAGATAATCCTCCACAATGGCCAAACCCACAGGCTGCTTTTTATAGCAGCCTCACTAATGACCACAGCCCCCACCCAACCACAGGTGGCCTCATTTTCTTTGATAATAATCTCTCAGTTGTTGTTGCCTATGCATCGCTCTCCGCATGCGTAGCTGTATCATTAACTCTTGTTCTGAATCCGAGGAGGAGAGAGATAATTGATCTCCTTCTGAGCTGTCTGTCACACTCTCCTCCTCCCTGTCACTCATGTCTTCTTGGTCAGAGGAGCCTTCATCATCAGATTCCACCGGGGGCAAAACAGGCTTGCAGCATGTGGATGTCTCCCCCACATCCACAGTCCTTGGGGCAGGAGCTGGCCAGAGCTAACCACAACAAATTTCCAGGCGGTGAATTCTGGAAGGGCATTGGGAAGGTCCTTTCTTAACAGAACCGACAGAGTTGGAAGGGACCTTGGAGGTCTTCTAGTCCAACCCTCCAGTCAGGCAGCAGACCCTATACCAGGGGTCCCCAACCTCCCAGGCTGCAGTCCAGTAGCGGGCCATCTCTTATTCATTTATTCTGTCAGGTATGTATTTGTAATATACATAGATATAACATTGTTGATATATATGAGATGGGTACTAATAAGAGGGAACATTAGGACAGGGATGGAAGTTACATTGGTGCGCTTATGCACGCCCCTTATTGACCTCTTAGGAATCGGGAGAGGTCAGCAGTGGACAGTCTAAGGGTCAGGTTTTGGGGGTTCAGTGATGATACTACAGAGTCAGGTAGTGAGTTTCATGCATCAACTACTTGGTTGCTAAAGTCGTATTTCCTGCAGTCGAGTTTGGAGCAATTTACTTGGAGTTGTGTGCTCGTGTATTGTGGTTGAAGCTGAAGTAGTCGTTGATGGGAAGGATGTTGTAGTAGATAATTTTATGAGCTATTTTTAAGTCGGCGATGTAATTTTAAGCTTTCTAAGCCCAGGATTTCAAGTCTGGTTGCGTAAGGTATTCTGTTGCGAGTAGAGGAGTGGAGGGCTCTTCTCATAAACTATCTCTGGATACTTGTTTGGAACCCTATACCATTCTGGACAAACGGTTGTCCACTCTCTCTTTGAAAACCTCCAGTGATGAAGCATCCTCAGCTTCTCAAGGCAAGCAGTTCCACTGGTTAATTGTTCTCACTGTTAATGTTTTTCTCCTTAGTTCTAAGTTGCTTCTCTCCTTGTTTAGTTTCCACTCATTGCTTCTTGTTCTACCCTCAGGTGCTCTGGAGAATAGCCTGACTCCCTCTTCTTTGTGGTAACCCCTGAGAGATTGGAGCCCTGCTATCGTGTCTCCCCTGGTCCTTCTTTTCATCAGACTAGTCCAGGCGTAGGCAAAGTTGGCTCTTCTATGACATGTGGAATTCAACTCAAGTCCCGAGTCTACGGAGAGGCGCGGCATACAAATCTAATAAATGAACGAACGAACAAACGAACGAACAAACAAACAAACAAACAAACAAACAAAACAAACTCCCAGAAATCCTGAGCTAGCATGATTGGCTCAGGAATTCTGGGAGTTGAAGTCCATAAGTCATAGAAGAGCCACGTTTGCCCACCCCTGGACTAGACGTACCCAATTCCAGCAACCGTTCTTTCAATGCTTTCGCCTCCAGTCCCTTAATCCTCTTTGTTGTGCTTCTCTGCACTCTTTCTAGAGCAGAAATCTTCCAACGTGGTAACTTTAAGACCTGTGGACTTCAATTCCCTGAATTCATCAGTCAGGTTTGGGGACCCCCTTCTAGAATCTCAACATCTTTTGAAATTTTGGGGGGCAAAATTCCATATCAACTCTTTTCCTCCTTCCTAGTTTAGTCAATGAGTGAAATGAGAAAGTAAGAAAAACTTTTGGGTTTAGCGGATAAGTTAGAAAACCTTTCCCATCCCTTCTAAGAAATTGGCCCTGCCCCAAATTCTGCAAAATTGCTCATGTGGAGAATGTGTGTTTGTGGTATTTCTGTGCATGCATTTTATTTTATTTTATTTATTTTTATTTATTTATTCTTTTGTCCAATACACAAATACATAGGAAGAAAATAGACATGTGATAATATAAAAGAGGGTAAAAGTGAACTTAGAGGAGAGGATATATGAAAGGAAGAGAATATATATGATAGGTGAGAGAAAGGAAAGACAATTGGACAGGGGACGAAAGGCACACCAGTGCACTTATGGACGCCCCTTACTGGCCTCTTAGGAACCTGGAAAGGTCAATCGTGGAGAGTCTAAGGGAGAAATGTTGGGGGTTCGGGGTTGACACAATTGAGTCCGGTAATGAGTTCCATGCTTCGACAACTCAATTGTTGAAATCATATTTTTTATAGTCAAGTTTGGAGCGGTTCGTATTAAGTTTGAATCTGTTGCGTGCTCTTGTGTTGTTGCAGTTGAACCTGAAGTAGTCATTAACACGCAGGACGTTGCAGCATATGATCTTGTGGGCAATACTCCAATCGTGTTTTAGGCGCCGTAGTTCTAGACTTTCTAGGCCCAGGATTGTTAGTCTATTTTCGTAGGATGTTCTGTTTCGAGTGGAGGAGTGAAGGGCTCTTCTGGTGAAATATCTTTGGACATTTTCAAGGGTGTTGATGTCTGAGATGTGGTATGGATTCCAGACAGATGAGCAGTAGTCTAGGATGGGTCTGGCAAAAGTTTTGTATGCATACTTTTCTTTTAAATATCTTAACATATTTTTTAACACAATCTAAACTTACGGTAAGAAAAAGAAAGTAATGAAAGAGAGAGCTTAAGTTGGAAGGAAGGAAAGGAAGATTGAAAAGAAAGAAAGATAACAGCTTTCAATCTTTTTTAAGCAGTTATAACTACAATTATAAATGCACCTCTTTCTCTGCGGTTACCACATAACTCTCTTCTTTCTATTATCTATCCTCTCTAATAATCAAAATCATAAATCATAAGTTCATTTTTCCTCCTATTTCATGCAAAATAGTCTATGAGGACTTTCCATCCAGCAATAAAAGTAGATATTGTTTTTTCTCTGATCAAAGAAGTCAATTTTGCCAACGCAGCGAATTCCATCGTTTTCACCAACCGTCTTTCCATCGGGGGCAGAGCCAAATCTTTCCCTCTTTTGATTTGTTTTAATCATATGGATGTGTTTTGTAAAGATTTAGAAATAAGGTTGTTGTGTTCTCTCTCTCTCTCTCTCTCCTGAAAGAGTGTTAAAACTAGTCATCCAAAATGACATCTCACTAACACAAATGCATCTGCTGAAATCTTACGGAAGAGGGATTGAATTTTAAAAGAATATCTTCTGTATGAAATATTTGTTAATCACTTGGGTACAGGGGAAGTTATGATACATATAGCAAAACAATATAAAAAACATTATATTTTTGGAGATAAAGACCCACCTTTTTCCTCCCTAAAAGAGGCTGAAAATTCAGGTGCCTGCCTTTGTAGAGGTTTTATTTTTATTGCTCTACTTGCTCCTAATGTTTCTTTCCAGCCCTAACCAGGTGCTAACAATGTTCCCAGCTCTTACTGGCTTGCGAGCTCTTGCATTGTTATTCTTTGCGAAGTATGTTTTCCAAGCCCTGAGTCTTTGCAGGGTTTTTTCCATTGCTCTAACTTGCTCCTAATGTGTAAAAAGATAAATAAAGCAGCAATTAACAATTTCATCATCATCATCATCATCATCATCATCATCATCATCATCATCATCTGACTACAAGCATAGACATGATGCTGTGGCACAGATGATCCACTGGAACTTGTGCCAAAACTACCATTTACCAGTGGCAAAGAACTGGTGGGATCATAAGCCCGAAAAAGTGGTCGAAAATGAGCAAGCAAAACTACTGTGGGACTTCCGACTTCAGACTGACCGGATTCTGAAGCATAACACACCAGACATTGTGATTGTGGAGAAAAAGAAAGTATGGATCATCGACATCGCAATCCCAGGAGACAGCAGAATTGAGGAGAAGCAGCTAGAGAAATTAGTGAAATATGAAGATCTAAAAATCGAGCTGCAACGACTCTGGCATAAGCCAGTGAAAGTGGTCCCAGTGGTATTTGGCACGCTGGGCGCAGGGCCAAAGGATCTCAGCGGACATTTGAAAACCATCGGAATTGACAAAATCTCCACCTGTCAATTGCAAAAGGCCCCTTTACTGGGATCGGCAAACATAATTCGCCGCTACATCACGCAGTCCTAGGTGCTTGGGAAGCGCCCGACTGGGGATGAAATACGAAATCCAGCATAGTGATCTCGTTTGCTGTGTTGTATTGAATTAATAATAATAATAATAATAATAATAATAATAATAATAATAATAATAATTTATTAGACTTGTATGCCGCCCCTCTCCAAAGACTCAGGGCGGCTCATCACACAATACACAATATACAAATCCAATATTAAAAACAGATTAAAACCCTTATCATAAAAATTAATCACGCAACCCAAGCAAACCATACATAAATCATAGTAGCTAAGGAGAATATCAATTTCCCCAAGCCTGGCGACATAGGTGGGTTTTTAGGAGCTTGCGAAAGGCAAGGCGGGTGGGGGCAGTTCTAATCTCCGGGGGGGGGGGTTGATTCCAGAGGGCCGAGGCCACCACAGAGAAGGCTCTTCCCCTTGGAAGCTGATTAAGAACTTGGTGCTCTCTGAACATGCTTGCTTTCTCGCAGGCATTTCATTCCCTAAATTAGGGAAGGCCCAGCACTGATGATGTTACCTAGTTGGGTCATGAAATGTCTGCAGGGTAACTGATTCATAGAATCATAGAGTTGGAAGGGACCTCCAGGATCATCGGGTCCAACCCCCTGCTCAATGCAGGATTCATTAAACCATCCCAGAAAGATGATTGTCCAGTCTCTGTTTGAGGACCTCCAGTGAAGGTGAGCCCACCACCTCCTGTGGCAAACCGTTCCACCGGTTTATCCCCCCTTACCATTACAAAGTTTTTTTCTGCTATCTCATCTAAATCGACTCCCTTGCAGTTCCATCCCATGCTAATGAGAACAATGCCGATCCCTCTGCTCTGTGACAGCTTTCAGATATTTGTAGACAGCTATCAAGTGTCCTCTCAGTCTTCTCCTTTGCAGACTAAACATCCCTCGATCCTCTAACCGTTCCCCATAGGACAGTTTCCAAACCACTCACTGTTGTGGTTAGCTCTGGCCCAGCTCCTTACCCAAGGAATGTGCAGGTGGATGTGGGGGTGACATCCACATGCTGCAGGCCTGTTTTGCTCCCAGTGGAATCTGCCGACAAAAGTCTCTCTGACCAAGGAGGCCTGAGTGACAGGGAGGAGGAGAGTTTGGCAGACAGCCCAGGAGGAGATCAATCATCTGTATCATCTCTGGATTCTGAACAAGAATTAATGACACATCCACGCATGCGTAGAGTGATGCATAGGAAGCAACAACTGAAGGATTATTACAAGAGAAAACGAGGCCACCTGTGGTTGGGTGGGGCTGCTGTAATTAGTGCTGCTGCTATAAATAGCAGCGTGTGGGTTTGGCCGTTGTGGAGAATTATCTGATCCTTGTGTTTCATGAATGTCTTGCTGACTCCGGCCTTTGTTTGTTGACTTTTCACCACTTTGAAACCAAAGCAGAGCAAAGTGTGTTTCACTTCGTGGAAGAAGAAGGGCTGTGACTTTGTTCACAGCTGCAAGCTAAGTACTTACGAACTGATAAGGGACTTGTACAAACTACCAGGTTGTTTTGGGACGAGTGCTCTTTGCAATACAAAAAAACATGGGGCGACCTTTGAAAAGTGTTCGGAAACTTCAGATCGTGCAGAATGCAGCTGCGAGAGCAATCATGGGCTTTCCCAAATATGCCCATGTCACACCAACACTCCGCAGTCTGCATTGGTTGCCGATCAGTTTCCGGTCACAATTCAAAGTGTTGGTTATGACCTATAAAGCCCTTCATGGCACCGGACCAGAATATCTCCGGGACCGCCTTCTGCTGCACGAATCCCAGCAACCAGTTAGGTCCCACAGAGTGGGTCTTCTCCGGGTCCCGTCACCTAAACAATGCCACTTGGCAGGACCCAGGGGAAGAGCCTTCTCTGTGGCGGCCCCGCCCTCTGGAACCAACTCCCCCCCGAGATTAGAATTGCCCCCACCTTCCTTGCCTTTTGTAAGCTCCTTAAAACCCACCTCTGCCGCCAGGCATGGGGGAATTGAGATGCTTTTTCCCCCTGGGCCTTCACAATTTCATGTGTGGTATGTCTGTATGCATGTTTGGTTTTTTATATTAATGGGTTTTTTAATCATTTTTAGTATTTATTGGATTATTATTGTACACTGTTTTATTACTGTTGTTAGCCGCCCCAAGTCTCCGGAGAGGGACGGCATACAAATCCAATAAATAAAATAATTTTTTTTTTTTTAAAAGAGTGCTTAGTTTATTTTGAATTTTGTGATAAAGAACATTGTTTTGAATTTTCAAATGTGTGTGTGTCTGAAATTTGTACCTTTGAATTTTTGGGAGGTTCCTACCAGAGAGTCGGGCAGACCACTCACCATCATTGTAACTCTCCTCTGAACTTGCTCTAGTTTATCAATGTCCTTTTTAAATTGGGGCCCCAACTGCCAAACCCAGAGAGCCCCAAAACCCTTCATTTCAACCCCCAGCGACAAAGGTTCTCCTTTATGAAGCTCTCCAAGGTGTTGTTCAGCACATAACGATTGGGGATGAAAGGAGGGGAGGACAAGGGGGCTCAGCTGGCTGACCTCTGGAGGGCCAATGCTCCCTCCGTCATGGAGCAGCCTGGTATCTTAAAGAGGCCACTGATGGCCGGATGAAAGATGGGTTGGAGGAGAAGCCGGCTTCCCCCCCCCCCCCCAGATGGATCGGGGTTCCTTCTCTGCCCCGTCGCGGCCTGATGAAACAAGCCAGGTTGCAGAGCTCTCTGTGGGGGAAGTGTCTCAGGGGACGTGAACGCTCATTAATAAGGCGCATTAGAACGGCTGTAATGAATAGTGTGATGGAAGATGCGACGGTTTTATAGCTTTTGTCTGTTTAATGCATTTCGCACTCTAGCGTTCCTTGAAAGATGGACGAGGGATACTTAAGATTTATCAGCAGAGCCTCTGAGGTTTTTAAAAATATTACGGCGGTATTATTATTATTATTATTATTATTATTATTATTATTATTATTATTATTATTATTATTATTATCATCATTATCATTATCATCCAGAGCATTATCATACCGTGGTCTTTCGAGACTGAAGGATGCCAATGCATGAGCGCTGGTGAGACCACATTTGGAATAATACTGTGTCCAGTTCTGGAGACCTCACCTACAAAAAGAGATGGATCAAATTGAACGGGTCCAAAGCCGGGCTACAAGAATGGTGGAAGGTCTTAAGCATAAAACGTATCAGGAAAGACTTCATGAACTCAATCTGTATAGTCTGGAGGACAGAAGGAAAAGGGGGGACATGATTGAAACATTTAAATATATTAAAGGGTTAAATAAGGTTCAGGAGGGAAGTGTTTTTAATAGGAAAGTGAACACAAGAACAAGGGGACACAATCTGTGTTTAGTTGGGGGGGAAGATCAGAAGCAATGTGAGAAAATATTTTTTTACTGAAAGAGTAGTAGACGCTTGGAACAAACTTCCAGCAGACGTGGTTGGTGAATCCACAATCACTGAATTTAAACACACCTGGGATAAACATAGATCCATCCTAAGATAAAAGACCGGAAATAGTATAAAGGAAGATAAGATGGACCAGGAGGTCTTTTTCTGCCGTCAATCTTCTATGTTTCTAAATCTTTTTTTTTGGGGGGGGGGGGGGATCAGAAAAATTGAGAGGAAAAAAATCCCTGGTCGTCCCCTCCCCCCAAAATTAATTTTTCTGGGTTTTTCCCCCATCGTAAGTTGAAGATTACCTGTGCTGGAACTCTGCTAGTTGCTCGATCGTCCCACCTTTGTAGCTTCCGTTCCTGATTTTGCAAGGAGCCTCCGATCCTTCTTTGGTCTTTGGAAGGACAACCAATCAACTCCCCCCAGAGATTAGAACGGCCCCCACCCTCCTTGTCTTTCACAAATTACTCAAGACCCACCTTTGTCACCAGGCATGGGGGAGTTAGGATATTCCTTCCCCTAGGCCATTACAAGTTATGCATGGTATGTTTGTGTGTATGTTTGGTTTTTATAATGAGGGATTTTAGTTGTTTTATTAAATTGGATTGTTACATGTTGTTTTTTATCACTGTTGTTAGCCGCCCCGAGTCTGCCGAGAGGGGAGGCATACAAATCCAATAAATAATAATAATAATAATAATAATAATAATAATAATAATAATAATGATAATAATAATAATAATAATAACAACAACAACAACAACAACCTGCTAAACCTCAAAAGCTTTGCCTAGAGAGGTTTTCAGTTTGTTTATTTATTTGTTTATTTATCTATTTATTTTGGGTGGGGTGGAGAAGTTTTGATTTGATGAGAACCGACTCCCCGAGCGCCATGAAAGCCAACGCGGTGGTCTCTTCGCCCCTGTGCTCATTTTTATAATTTTATTTTATTTTTTATTTTTATTTTCACTCCACGGAAACAGGACAGAGGGAGCTTAGTGACTTATTACTATTCATTTCGTTTCGATGCAGTAAATATTGATTCAGTTGGGGGTTTTTCAATTTAAACCCACTCGGCGATTATATAAAATATTACTCGCCTCTGAAATTATGCTTACCGATCCCTTCGGCTGCTCATTAAGAAAGGAGGGCAATTCTGAGATTCCTCCGACTTCCATCATCCTAATAAATGGGCCCGGCCGACGGGGCTTTTGCAGGCAAGGGGGCACCCGAGGATCTGACAGCTTGGCCGGGCCTCTTCGCCTGGTGCCGCTCCCTTCCAGGGCTGCCTGGTTTTTCTGTATTCATCGTATTTTTCGGAGTATAAGTATAAGGGGAGGAAATTAGGGAAAAGAATCTGCTTACCAGATATTCACCTGGCTAACATTCTTGGTCTGCCAAGTAGGATGCTTGGTTGCATAGCTAGAGGTATAACAAGCAGGAAGAGGGAGATTGTGATCCCCTTTTATAGAGCGCTGGTGAGACCACATTTGGAATAATACTGTGTTCAGTTCTGGAGACCTCACCTACAAAAAGATATTGACAAAATTGAATGGGTCCAAAGACGGGCTACAAGAATGGTGGAAGGTCTTAAGCATAAAACGTATCAGGAAAGACTTCATGAACTCAATCTGTAGAGTCTGGAGGACAGAAGGGAAAGGGGGGACAAGATCGAAACATTTAAATATGTTAAAGGGCTAAATAAGGTCCAGGAGGGAAGTGTTTTTAATAGGAAAGTGAACACAAGAACAAGGGGACACAATTTGAAGTTAGTTGGGGGAAAGATCAAAAGCAACATGAGAAAATATTATTTCACTGAAAGAGTAGTAGATCCTTGGAACAAACTTCCAGCAGACGTGGTTGGTAAATCCACAGTAACTGAATTTAAACATGCCTGGGATAAACTTATATCCATTGTAAGATAAAATACAGGAAATAGTATAAGGGCAGACTAGATGGACCAGGAGGTCTTTTTCTGCCATGAGTCTTCTATGTTTCTATGGCCAGCTTCAGCACATTATTTTATCCCCAGGTTAAGGGTTTAAAAAAAATTATTCAGAGAGAGTAACAACGAAAGAGCTTGCAAGTCGGTAAGAGCTGGGAACATCATTGGCACCTGGGAAAAAACAGACAGAGCAAGTAGAGCAATGGAAAAAACCCTGCAAAGACTCAGGGCTTGGAAAACATTCTTCTTTGCAGAGAGTAACAATGAAAGAGCTTGCAAGCCGATAAGAGCTGGGAACATTGTTAGCACCTGTTTAGGGCTGGAAAGAAACATTTGGAACAAGTTAGACCAATGGGGAAAAAACCTGCAAAGACTTAGGGCTTGGAAAACATTCTTCCTAGAGAGTAACAATGAAAGAGCTTGCAAGCGGGTAAGAGCTGGGAATATTGCTAGCACCTGATTAGGGCTGGAAAGAAACTTACTCGGAGCAAGTTAGAGTAATGAAAAAAGCCCTGCAAAGACTTAGGGCTTGGAAAACATTCTTTGCAGAGAGAAACAACGAAAGAGCCTGCAAGGTAAGAGCTGGGAAGATCCTTAGCAGCTAGTTAGGGGTGGGACTGGGGAAAAAAAGCTACATTCAGATTATAAAACTTCCACCCTAATTATTAGGGAGGAAAAAGGTGTGTCTTAAACACCGAAAAATGCTGTATATTATTTATTTGGAGGACCACAAAATACTTTTAATGTTTTATTAAGGGGTTTTATTTTTATTTTATTTTTAAATAGTCTTTATTAACTATTTACACTAAAAAGAAGACAAGACAAATACAATACAAAAAAAAAAAGATAAGACAAACATATATTTGCCAACTTGCAAGTTCTATATTCATATAGTTACATGAGTCTTGGCTATGTATATTTCACATTTATATCCAATGTTTTATAGTAAAGGAATAATAAAGAGTAACAAGATTGCTAGTAAAGAATACATTTGACTGTAGTGTAATTATTTAAAGTTTTAAATAGTTTCTTTAGTCAACCCAGTTATACCATCTTTTCCACATCTGGGGTTTTAAATGGTTTCTTAAATTGTTTTTTTTAAAAAGATGATATTTCTTGTAATCCGCTCAGAGTCTCTCGAGAGTTGGGCGGCATATAAATTGGATTAATAAATAAATAAATAAAATAAATATTTATTCATATGGAGACAAATGGGCCTCTTTCTGCAGACTGAGGGCGACAGGCGGCAGCGACAGTGTGGGGAGGAGGGAATAAACCAGGTTTAAGGCAGATTTAAGGTAAGGGATATTTATTTCTGATGCTTTTAATGTTTCAATGCTATAAGCCACTCAGGGGCGCTTTGAAATGAGATGGGTGGGTGGATGGATGGATGGATGGAAGGAAGGATGGAAGGAAGGAAGGAAAGGAAGGATGAATGGAGGGTTGGAAGAAAGGAAAGAAGGAAGGAAGGAAAGAAGGAAGGAAGGAAAGAAGGGAGGGAGGGAGGAAGGAAGGGACGGAGGGAGGGAGGAAGGAAAGAAAGGAAGGAAGGAAGGAAGGAAGGAAGGAAGGAAGGATAGATGAATCAATGGATGGTATAAGTAACTGATGACGTTCCCTAGTTGGGTCATGAAACATCTGCAAAACCAGCAAACTCAGAGAGCATCAAGCAGAAAAATAGAGGAAGGAGTGAGAGTGGGAGGAGGGAGGGAAGGAAGGAAGGAAGGAAGGAAGGAAGGAAGGAAGGAAGGAAGGAAGGAAGGAAGGAAGGAAGGAGGGAAATACATAAGTAAACTTACCTTCTTCTCTGTGTCAAGCCCAGACTGTCCATTTTATGGAAGTTGAAGAGAGCAGAAAGTTCAACGGAAGTGGAAACCCAGCTTGCACAGGGCGTGATAATTTTGTCCCATCTTGATCACGGTTGCTACTCCTAGCAGCAAATCTCACACCAGGGACTGAGGGCCTATTTTTGTGTGTGACAAATCTCTGTACAAGTCTATTTCAATCAGTTGTTGAGGATCTTTGTTTATTTATATTTTGTCTTTATTATTTTTACAAACATCGCAGGGTGCTGAACATAACTAATACACTTTGCTCCTCCTATTTTCCCCACAACAACAACCCTATGAGGTGGGTTGGATTGAGAGAGCAGATGTTTTTAAGGCTAAGGTGAGACTAGAACTCCCAGTCACCTGGTGATTGGTCCAATCTCCTTCCTTCCTTCCTTCCTTCCTTCCTTCCTTCCTTCCTTCCTTCCTTCCTTCCTTCCTTCCTTTCCTTTCTTCCTTCCTTCCTTTCTCTCTCTCTTTTTCCTTTTTCTTCCTTCCTTCCTTCCTTCCTTTCTCTTTCTTTCTCTGCCATTTCTCTCTCTCTCTTCCCTTTTTTCTTTCTTACTCTTTCCTTCCTTCCTTCTCTCGCTTTCTTTCTCTCTCTTTCTCTCTTCTTTCTTTCTTTCTTTCCTTATTTCTCTTTCTTCCTTTCTTTTCCTCCCTCTCTCCCTCCCCTCTCCTTTCTTTTTCTCCCCTCTTTTCTTTCTTTCTTTCTTTCTTTCTTTCTCTTTCTTTTTTCTTTCTCTCTCTCCTTTTTCTCTCTCTTTCTCTCTCCTTCCTTCTGTCTCCTTTTTTCTCTTTTTCTTTCTTTCTCTCATTTCTTTCTCTCGTTTCCTCCCTCCCTCTCTCCCTCCCTCCCACCCTTCCATCCATCTGCCACCCACCAAGTGTCCGAATTTTGATCCCAGGACGGTAAGGATGGCTGCGATGGTGGCAAGCGTAAGAAATGGCCATAAGCCACTTTTTTCACTGCTGTTGTAACTTTGAACAGTCACTAAACAAACTCTTGGAAATTGGGAACCATCTGCATTTTATAGGGTTTTCTCTCCCTTCTTTTCTTATGTATTTGGACCCCCCCTTTTTTCTTCTGCTCCCCATCCGAAGGCGGAAGGCCCTGAGCTGAGTTCCGATCTTGCTGAAGGTGGGGATTTCATTGTCTCCAGTGAGTCCCATGTCCTGGCGGCCGGAAGATCCAACCTGGAGCCTTTAAGCGGCTTAGAGAGACAACGGCCGCAGCGGCCTCCGTTCTCTTCCCGCCCCCTGCCTCCCTCTTCACGGCGGATTCTTGCCGCCTCCCAATTTAGCCGCCTTGCAAATCCTTCCCGAGCAATTTCAGCAGAATTGGCAAAAGGGGGCAGAGGGGACACAGCAGCCCTGAGCGGGGGCAGGAGGTGCCTTGCTTCTGACCACAAGTTGGTCCGTAAATGAGAGGACACCCACAAAAGCCCCCCCCCCCTTTCCTCCTTGCCAGAGCTGGCTCTAGTGAAACGGTGAGATCCTGAGGCCTTCAGGACTGAGCAGCATTTTAGATGTTGATTGGGGCGTGCTGAGGGTCAGCTACTTAAGTCGTTGGCTGTTGTTTGCTTGTGCTGCCCAGCCCTGGCCTTCTAAGCATAGAAACATAGAAGATTGACAGCAGAAAAAGACCCCCTGGTCCATCTCGTCTACCCTTGTACTATTTCCTGTATTTTATCTTAGGATGGATCTATGCTTATCCCAGGCATGTTTCAATTCAGTCACTGTGGATTTACCAACCACGTCTGCTGGAAGTTTGTTCCAAGGATCTACTACTCTTTCAGTAAAATAATATTTTCTCACTTTGCTGCTGATCTATCCCCCAGCTAACCTCAGATTGTGTCCCCTTGTTCTTGTGTTCACTTTCCCATTAAAAACACTTCCCTCCTGAACCTTATTTAACCCTTTCACATATTTAAATGTTTTGATCACATCCCCCCTTTTCCTTCTGTCCTCCAGACTCTACAGATGGAGTTCATGAAGTTTTTGCTGATCAGTTTGATGCTTAAGACCCTCCACCATTTTTGCAGCCCGTCTTTGGACCCCTTCAATTTTGTCAATATCTTTTTGTAGGTGAGGTCTCCAGAACTGGACACTGTATTATTCCAAATGTGGTCTCACCAGCGCTCTGTATAGCAGGATCTCAATCTCCCTCTTCCTGCTTGTTATACTTCTAGCTATGCAGCCAAGCATTCTACTCACTTTCCCTACCTCCTGACTGCACTGTTCACCCATTTTGGGAAATCACTACCCCTAAATCCTTCTCTTCTGAAGTTTTTGCTAGCACAGAACTGCCAATACAATACTCAGATTGAGGATTCCTTTTCCAAGTGCATTATTTCACATTTGGAAACATTAAACTGCAGTTTCCATTGCTTTCCATTGCTTCAAGCATCTGATAACTGGTGGTAAAAGCAGCATTCCCTTTTCCCAGGCTTTAATCCCTTCTGCAGCTGTTTTTGTGCCTGCTCGTCCAACAATCGTAGTAGCTGCAAAATTGAATCTGTGTCCTTGTTTATTGCTGCATGCTGGATTTACATCTTTTTATTGTTAACTGTATTTTTGTATTTTGTTGTAAACCGCCCTGAGTCCTTCGGGATTGGGCGGCATAGAAGTCAAACACTAAGAACGCTTCGACTTAAGACCTTTTCTAGATAACAAGATAGATGGCAAGGAAGAGGAAGCAGGGAGCAGCAGCAGCCACCTTTCAGTCAAAGGAGCGGGAGGTCCCCCCTCTCCCCCACCTGGGTTTCTCTCTCTGGCGCAGTGCATGGGAGGCGCATGCTCCTTCTCGCCCCCTCAGAGTCTCTCTCTTTTTTTTTTGCCTTAAAGTTTTGGATTTTTTTGTTTCCCCTCCCCTCCCCTTCTTCCTTCAGCAGTGACCGTCCTCCTCCTCTTCCTCCTCCTCCTCTTCCCACCCAAATTCCGAGCTTTTATTTCTTTCCTAATGGGTTTGCACACATTATTTGCTTTTACATTGATTCCTAGGGGAAAAATTGCTTCTACGTACAAACTTTTCTACTTAAGAACCTGGTCACGGAACGAATTAAGTTTGTAAGTAGAGGTACCACTACAAATAGATGGATGGATGGACGGATGTATGGACGGACAGATAGATAGAAGCCTCTCCTCTTGAGAAGAAGACACCCCACCCCCAAACACTACAACAGAGGCTCAGAGCATTGTCTTCTGGGGCCTCTAGAAAGACCCCCACCCCCTCTTCCTCCTCCCCCACTCCTTCCAACTCCTCCTACGGATTCACCGCACTGGGCGTACGTCTTGAGCATTCGCTTCCCCGGTATTTCCTTAGTCAGCAAGGTTTGTTGTCTGGTCTTCACAATCGCACAAAATGCAAAAAAATAAATAAAAATAAAAACATAAAACTCCCCACCACCACCACCACCGTCCCCCCCCCCCCCCAGTTTAATTTGCGGTTAGATATCTGTTCAGATTGCCTCCACTTCCCCCAGTCAGCACTTAATTGGCAAGTCACTTGATTTAACAGCGTGGGAGCCGGCAACGGAAAAATGGCCGGCATAAATCACCCTCTGACGCCAGAAAATAGATATAATCTCAACATTAACTACATTAATAGTAGCAGGAGCCGAATTAAGAAAGCCATAAAGCATAGGCAGGAGAGTGTAAATTATCACCCCCCCCCCCCCTCTCTCTCTCGTCTCCCTGGGCTCCCTCCTCCCTCCCTGCCCACCCGTCTTGTCCAGCAAGTGTCGGCCGATAGGATCGCTGCCTCGGTCGGCCAAGCACGGGTGCAAGGCCTTCCTAACAATTCCCTGCCCCAAGTAATCTGGTCAACAACTAGGTTGCATCCCTGTGTAGAATAATATTTCCCAACGTGGACAATTCTAAAGAGGTGTGGACTTCAGCTCCCAGAATCCTCTACGCCAGGGATTCTCAGGTGTGGACTCCAACTCCCAGAATCTTGTACGTCAAGGTTTCTCTGGTATGGACTCCAACTCCCAGAATTCTGTACGTCAAGGTTTCTCTGGTATGGACTTCAAGTCCCAGAATCCTCTACACCAGGGATTCTCAGGTGTGGACTTCAAGTCCCAGAATCCTCTACACCAGGGATTCTCAGGTGTGGACTTCAACTCCCAGAATCCTCTACGCCAGGGATTCTCAGGTGTGGACTCCAACTCCCAGAATCCTCTATGCCAGGGATTCTCAGGTGTGGACTCCAACTCCCAGAATTCTCTATACCAGGGATTCTCAGGTGTGGACTTCAACTTCCAGAATTCTCTATGTCAAGGTTTCTCTGCTCCCAGAATTCTCTATACCAGGGATTCTCTGGTGTAGAGGATTCTGGGAGCCGAAGTCCATGCCAGAGCAAGAGTGGTGTAGAGGACATTGTGGCTCCTCTCCATACCACGGCATGGGGCTTATGTGACAAAATGAACATGTTTTCCAGCCATTTCACACCTGCCACTCTGCTTCCGCTATTAAGGGGGCAGCTGTTGCGTCTTTCACACCTTTGAGAGCTCTAATCCAGCAGTCCTTTCCCTCTCAGAGCAGGTGGAGTCCTTTCCCTCCCCATCTGGACTCTTCCGGGAAGGACCCTCGGCCTGCAACCTCTTTCGTTTGAGTTCTGGATGCGGCATTCCAGCTGTGGCCTGGCTAAGGTTTTAGAAAGCGGCACTAATGCTTCCCATGGTTTGGTCACAGGCTCCACAGGGTTTCCTGAAGCTTGGGTGTGTGAAAAATAGCCTAACTGGACGTTCATTTCTGATCTTCTGGTGGGCCAATTGGGTCCAGTTTTCACCATCCACAGGCTCTGGAGGCTTTTTTAATTATTATTATTATTATTATTATTATTATTATTATTATTATTATTATATCATCTATCATCTATCTATCTATCTATCTATCTATCTATCTATCTATCTATCTATCTATCTATCTATCTATCTATCTATCTATTGATTTGTATGCTGCCCCTCTCCGCAGACTCGGGGCGGCTAACAACAGTAACAAAACGGTATAATCCAATATTAAAAACAGTTAAAAGCCCAATTATATAAAAACCAAACAGACATACAGACATACCATGCATAAAATTTTAAAGGCCTAGGGGGAAAGTGTATCTCAGTTCCTCCATGCCTGGCAGCAGAGGTGGGTTTTGTTCATTTCCAAACTTCTGGTGGGCCCATTGGGTCTGTTTTCCGCCATCCACAGGCTTTGGAGGCTTTCCCAAATCCTGGGAGTAGAAAAATAGCTCAACCAGAAGTTCATTTCTGAACTTTTGGTGGGCCCATTGGGTCTGCCCCCCCCCAAGGCTCCAGAAGAAAATGAGAAGAACCCTGCTGAATGGGCCAAAGGCCTTATAAAGTGGTATCAACACTTCACGTGATCTTGATTTTATCCCTCTGTTGTTGTTGTTGTTGTTGTTGTTGTTGTTGTTGTTGTTCTGTTATTATTATGTCAGTACAACACAGCAAACGAGATCACTATGCTGGATTTCGTATTTCATCCTCAGTCGGGCGCTTCCCAAGCACCTAGGACTGTGTGATGTAGCGGCAAATTATGTTTGCCGATCCCAGTAAAGCAGCCTTTTGCAATTGACGGATGGAGATTTCATCAATTCCGATGGTTTTCAAATGTCCGCTGAGATCCCTTGGCCCTGCGCCCAGCGTGCCAAGGACCACTGGGACCACTTTCACTGGCTTATGCCAGTGAAAGTTGTTGTTGTTGTTGTTATTATTATTATTATTATTATTATTATTTATTGGACTTATCAGCCCTTCACCAAGGACCCAGGGTGGCTAGAAATTAGAAAGTTAAAAAGATAAAAACCCAATATAACACGATCAGTCGTCCATTATTGACACTATTGGGCGGAGAACCTAAGAACCTAAGCAGAGCCCTGCTGAATCAGGCCAAAGCCCATCGAGTCCAGCCTTCTGTGTCCCACAGTGGCCCCCCAATTGTCCATGGGGATCTTGAGCAGAAAGAGAAGGCAAGACCCTCCCTTTCCCTTGACCCCCAACAAATGGGACCCCAAGGAACCCTGCTTGCCCTCAACCAACAGAGGCTGCACATGGACATCCCTTTCAATAACCACCGCTTGACGGGCAGCTCCTCAAAAGTTGCAATCGGTACTTTAAAAACTTTCCACAAAGCCCCCTCCCCTCTCTTTATTTCCCTCCTCCTCCTCCTCCTCCTCCTCCTCCTCCTCCTCCTCCTCCTCCCCACCAAACCCTTCACTTCCCTCCAACCCCAATTTTTGCAGGTTTTTCCAGCCTCCTTTTTTTGCCGAGCGGCAGATAGCAGCCGGGGCTGGAAATGGATTTTTAAAAGTGTCATTTTGCGGGAGAATTTTTATTTCCCACCTGGTTGTTTATTAGGGCTCTTAACGGGGGAGGGGGGGGCTTGTAACTGCGCGCATTGATCGAAATACCAATTGGATAGATGGGAGACCATAAAATAGATCTCTGCCCCCCCTCCCATTCTCCCTCCCCCCCTCCACCTTCGCGCACCTTTTAATAATGGACTGATCTCCTTTTTTGTGATGACGGTAGGAAGGGCCGTCGCTCGCAGCCGAGCCAATTCCCGGGCTCTTAACGGGCGGCTCTGAATCATTTTTTTACACGTGCAAGAGTTTGAGTCGGCCTCGCCGTGGAGACTCGGGTAGGAGGTAGACCTCGATTTACAACAGCGGTGGGTCCTACAAATCGCTGCGTTTAGAAACATAGAAGATTGACGGCAGAAAAAGACCTCCTGGTCCATCTAGTCTGCCCTTATACGATTTCCTGTATTTTATCTTAGGATGGATATATGTTTCTCCCAGGCATGTTTCAATTCAGTCACTGTGGATTTACCAACCACGTCTGCTGGAAGTTTGTTCCAAGGATCTACTACTCTTTCAGCGAAATAATATTTTCTCACGTTGCTTCTGATCTTTCCCCCAACTAACCTCAGATTGTGCCCCCTTGTTCTTGGGTTCACTTTCCTATTAAAAACACTTTCCTCCTGAACCTTATTTAACCCTTGGACATATTTAAATGTTTCGATCATGTTTGATCATGCTGTTAAGTGTGCAACCCGGTCTTTAAGCGAATCGGGCTTCCCCATGGACTTTGTGCTTGCGAGAAGGTCGCCAAAAGCAGTCATGTGACCCCTTCCAGGACAGCGCGACGGGCGCAAATACGAGCCAGTTGTCAATTTTTGATCACGTGGCCGTGCGGATACTGCAGTGCTCATAAGTATGAAAGGTGGTCCTAAGTCCCTTTTTTTAGTGTCGTCGTGAATGGTCACTAAATGGACAGTTACGAACTGTCGTAACTCGAGGACTGCCTGTCTTGGGGGAAATCAATACCCACTCTGTCAAATGCTTAGGTGTGCTGCGAAGCTCTATGAAGCCGCGTATAGGAGTCTTTGGCTTACGACCGCCATCGGAGCCCCAGGTTTCTTTCGCGAAGCGCAACTAGTTGTTGAAGTGAGCCTTGCTCCGGATGGACGTCCTTCCCTGCCACCGTTGCTATGTGAATCGTTGCAAAATGAGGAGCCAGGTGACAGGGCTGCGAAGCGGTATACAAGTCTTAAGCGCTATTGCTGTTGTTAAGCGAGTCTTTTTTTGTTGTTGTTAGAAAAAGTTTATTCAGTTTGAAATCTTAAAAAGGGGTGGGAAGGGAGGGGGCAACGGAGTCAAAAGGGTAAGAAAACATAAACATTACATGATAGTAAAACAGATCTTATCCTATACAAAAAGTTGTCTGTACAGTCATACCTCGTCTTACGAACTTAATTGGTTCCCGGAGGAGGTTTGCAAGGCGAAAAGTTCGTAAGACGAAACATTGTTTCCCATAGGAAACATTGTAGAATGAATTAATGCGTGCAAGGAAAAAAAATATGGAAAAAACCGCTGCTGTCCGTCTGTCACCTTTTGAAACAGCTGGGCACTTCTCAGCGTTCTCCCAATGCCGAACCTGGAAGTTCAGCAAAAATTCGGGGTCGGCGTTCGGGTTCAGGAGGACGCTGAGAAGCCCCGCCCGCCGCCCAGCTGTTAGCTTTTCAAAAGAGCCGCGGAGCTGTCGGGCCAGTCAGGAGGCTGGAAAGGAGGGGGGGAATCCCAATAGGGAATTCCATGGGCGGAGCGTTGACGTCACAAAGATGTCCTTCCTAATTATTTTTGATTCTCTTCCTAATCATGACAAGCATGGAATTTGCTTTTTTTACTGCTGCTGCGCACTGGGTTGACCTCTTCATTGAGCTGCCCACCAAAACCCCAAGTTGTCTCGGAAAGCTTGGTCCCCATCAGTTGGTAGGTATAATTGGGGTCTTTGCCCCGATGTGCATCACTTTGCACTTGTTTAGGTTAAAATGCATTTGCCACTTTGTTGCCCACTCACTCAATTTTGAGAGACCCTTCTGGAGCTCCCAACAGTCAGTTTCACTTTTCACTACCTGGAACAATTTAGTGTCGTCAGCAAACTTTGCTACCCCACTATTTACTTCTACATCCAGATCATTAATGAATGTGTGTGTGTGTGTTTATTTATTTATTTATTAGATTTGTATGCCGCCCCTTTCCGTAGACTCGGGGCGGCTCACAATACAGTAAAAACAGTTTATAACAAATCTAATAATTTACAATTTAAAATATTAAAAAACCCCATTATTAAACAGACATACACACAAGCATACCATACATAAACAATATAGGCCCAGGGGAGATATCTCAGTTCCCCCATGCCTGACGACAAAGGTGGGTTTTAAGGAGTTTGCGAAAGGCGAGGAGGGTAGGGGCAGTTCTAATCTCTGGGGGGAGCTGGTTCCAGAGAGTCGGGGCCGCCACAGAGAAGGCTCTTCCCCTGGGGCCCGCCAACCAACATTGTTTAGTTGACGGGACCCGGAGAAGGCCCACTCTGTGGGACCTAATCGGTCGCTGGGATTCGTGCGGATTTGTGTTGTGTGTGTATTGTGTGCAGCGCAGCTGGGGGGGGGGCTGTGAGCCCAGGGGGGTGCCAGGTTGCTCACTCCATCCACCCAGGAGGAGGGGGCTTCCGCTTTGGGCCGACCAACCGGGGACCATCGTTGTCCCCGGGGTCTTTCCTGTCCCTTGCAAATGAAGAGGCGGCCAAAGTAATGGAGTCGTCAGGCAACACAACACGTCACGGGACATTAAAGGTGATTTTCCTCTTTTCACTTCCTTTTATTTGTGTTTTTTTGCTGCTCCGGCTATTAAACGCCTCCCTGCACTTTGGCCATTATTGACCCATAAGTGAGCCTGTAAGCAGATTCTCCACTGGACTGTGGAGGGGAGCTCGGCTCGGCCGGTGGGTGGCTGGCCTTGCTATAGTGGGGTGGGGGAAGCCAGCTGGAGAGAGCCAGACCCAGGCTTCCTTCCTTCCTTCCTTCCTTCCTTCCTTCCTTCCTTCCTTCCTTCCTTCCTTCCTTCCTTCCTTCCTTCCTCCCTCCCTCCCTCCCTCCCTCTCTCCCTCTCTCTCTCTATCTTTCCCGTTGAACTCTATCATTCTGCTCCGGCCGTCAGCATGAGTGTGGCTTGAATGAGTGGTTATTTGGCTTTATGACTTGGGTTTTTCAGATTAGTTTTTATAACTGGGCTTTAGAACCGGCTTTTGTATTGGTTTTATATGTTTTGAATCATATAAGGGCAGCATATAGGTCCAATAAGTAAGTAAGTAAGTAAGTTAGTAGGTAGGTAGGTAGGAAACTTGGTAGATAGGTAAGTTGGTAAGTAAGTAGGTAAGTAAGTAAGTAGGTAGGTAAGTAGGTAAGTCAGTAAATAAGTAAGTCAGTAAATAAGTAAGTAGGTAGGTAAGTAAGTATGTAGGTAAGTAAGTAAGCAGGTAAGTAAACAAACCAACCAACAAACATTGTTTGCCACAATATCAGTTCCCTGCAAAATCTGCCCCAGCAACGGCCTGGACCTTGTGGCTGGAGCTGCAAACTCCTGCAAAGTGACCAGCCCAGTGCCTGGCCACTAGAAGACGTCAGGACTTCAACTCCCAGAATTCCCCACAGGGCACCCCTCCTTCCAAGCCCCAGATCAAGGGGTGGAGAGGGGGGAGATTGGATCCCAGCGTGACACTCAGTGGGGAGCAGCCCACAGGCCCTAAGAGCCCCCTTTGAAAGCACCGCCGGGCTCTGCTCACTGCGCAGGAACGAGGCCGGTCTGTTTCCGAGGCTTTGGAGGGAGAAGAGATGCATTAGCCGAATGGCTGCCCAGAGACCGCTTTGTGCTGAAGCGCCGGATTGTTCCGGAGGTGAGTGCTGAGTCGGCTGCACATGTTCAGGGGCGTCCAGGGGAATTTGCCGAGACGGAGAATTTCTGCCGAGGGGAAACTCCGGAGTCCCTCACCAGGGCCTGGGTCTCTCTGCTCCCCCCCAGAAAGGGGGCTGCAGTTAACCCGGGGTCTTTTGAGGGGGGGGCACAGTGGTGCGTCTCTCTCTCTCTCCTGCAACCCCCAGCCAAACATCTTTCTTGGAAAGGAGCAACGTCTGCCTTTTAAACCAAATCAAATTAAATCAAATTTAATTTTGTGGCTTGGTTCAAAGCTCCAGATTTCCAAGGTGTTTACACACACACACACACACACACACACACACACTCACACACACACACTCACACGGGGTGGATTCCTCCGGGTTTAGAAACATAGAAACATAGAAGACTGACGGCAGAAAAAGACCTCATGGTCCATCTAGTCTGCCCTTATACTATTTCCTGTATTTTGGATCTATGTTTATCCCAGGCATGTTTACATTCAGTTCCTGTGGATTTACCAACCACGTCTGCTGGAAGTTTGTTCCAAGGATCTACTACTCTTTCAGTCAAATAATATTTTCTCACGTTGCTTCTGATCTTTCCCCCAACTAACTTCAGATTGTGCCCCCTTGTTCTTGTGTTCACTTTCCTATTAAAAACACTTCCCTCCTGGACCTTATTTAACCCTTGAACATATTGAAATGTTTCGATCATGTCCCCCCTTTTTCTTCTGTCCTCCAGACTCTACAGATTGAGTTCATGAAGTCTTTCCTGATACGTTTTATGCTTAAGACCTTCCACCATTCTTGTAGCCCGTCTTTGGACCCGTTCACTTTTGTCAATATCTTTTTGTAGGTGAGGTCTCCAGAACTGAACACAGTATTCCAAATGTGGTCTCACCAGCGCTCTATACAGCGGGATCACAATATCCCTCTTCCTGCTTGTTATACCTCTAGCTATGCAGCCAAGCATCCTACTTGCTTTTCCTACCGCCTGACCACACTGCTCACCCATTTTGAGACTGTCAGAAATCACTGCTCCAGATTTCCAAGGTGTTTACACACACACACACACACAATCACACTCACACACACACACTCACATGGAGTGGATTCCTCCAGGTTTGGGCCAGTCCAGGCAAACTGGTAGCGACCCACTCAGCGAAGGCCTGCCGACTTTGGCGCTACTGGTGCGTCCTCTGAGGCTGTTGCGGGCGGGAAGGCGTCCGCTGGGTACGCGCACACCCGTCGGTGAGAGATTTGGCTTCTGTGCATATGCCGCAAGCGAAATCTCGCGCAAGGATGTGCATGCAATTGAGATTTCGGCAATTTTCGCCGATATTTTTGCTTCCACATATGCGCGGAAGCAAGAAAATCGCCAAAATCTCGCTTGGTGAGAGCGTCTTCACGCAAGATTTTGCTTGCTGCGCATGCACAGAAGCCAAATCTCGGGCAGCGGGGGCGTGCAACTACGCACACATCCCAAGAATCGCTACCGGAACGTAGCACCTTATCATCACTGGACCCACTGGTGATGACATGATGACATCATTGGCCAGTTTGGTCGGGGATTTTCTGTGGGTGCTGCCTTCTTTTGTTTTTTGGGGGGGCGGATTTTTGGGGGGAATTTTTTTTCATGTGAGCATGTGCAGAAGCTGAGTTTCTGATGCTGCGCATGCAGTCGCTATCTTGTTCTTGGCTCACCCCCGATTCCTTTTTTCCTCTTTGTGCATATGTGCGCCTTTGAGCCGCGTCCATGCGGCATGGGAGGAAGTGAACCAGCAGTGAGGAAAGTAGGAACCCACCATACACACACACAGTCATTCACTCACTCACCCAACACAAAACCATGAATCATAGAGTTGGAAGAGGCCAGAAAGGTCATCTAACTCAAGGGTCTCCAACTTTGGCCACTTTAAGACTTGTGGACTTCAACTCCCAGAATTCCCTAGCCAGTCATGAATGATAGAGTTAGAAGAGGCCAGAAGGGTCATCTAAGTTAGGTGTCTCCAACTTTGGCCACTTTAAGACTTGTCGACTTCAACTCCCAGAATTCCTAAGGCAGCCATGAATGACGATAGAGTTGGAAGAGGCCAGAAGGGTCATCTAAATGAGGGGTCAGCTATGCTGGCTGGGGAATTCTGGGAGTTGAAGTTCACAAGTCTTAAAAAGTTGCTAGGGTTGGGGACCCCCTACATTACCAGCACAGGTGAATCTCACCTGGAGGTGCCGCCTTTCCCTTTCCCTCCCTGGACAACCAACAGTGACTGTGGTTTATATTTATACGCTGCTCAAAAAAAATCAAGGGAACCCTTAAACCAGTGTTTTTCAACCAGTGTGCCGCGAGACATGGTCAGGTGTGCCGCGAAGCTCAGAGAGAGAAAGAAAGGAAGAAAGAAAGCAAGAGAGAGAGAAAGAAAGCAAGAGAGAGAGAGAGAGAGAAAGAGAACAAGAGAGAGAGAAAGAAAGAAAGAGAGAGAAAGAGAACAAGAAAAAGAAAGCAAGAGAGAAAGAGAGAGAGCAAGAGAAAGAAAGAAAGCAAGAGAAAGAGAGAAAGAGAGGGTGGGAAGGAGAGAGAGAGAGAAAGACATAGAGGGAGGTAGGGAGGGAGAGAGAAAGAGAGCAAAAAAGAGAGGAAAGAAGGAAGAGAAAAAAAGAGAGGAAAGAAGGAAGAGAAAGAAAGAGGAAGGGAGAGAAAGAGGGGGGAGAGAGAGAAATAGAGCCAAAGGGAGGAAGAGAGAGATATAATTTTTTTGTCCAAACTTTTTTTAGCCCCCACCCCACGCCCGCTCAATGTGCCCCAGGGTTTCGTAAATGTAAAAAATGTGCCGCGGCTTTAAAAAAGGTTGAAAATCACTGCCTTAAACAACACAACATAACTCCAAGTCAAACAAACTTTTGTGAAATCAAACGGTCCACTTAGGAAGCAACACTGATGGACCATCAATTTCACCTGCTGTTGTTGCACATTCAACTTTGTACAGAACAAAGGATTCAATGAGAACATTTCGTTCATTCAGATCTAGGATGGGTTCCTTGAATTTTTTTTGAGCAGTACAGTGTCCCCTCGATTTTCATGGGGGATGCGTTCCAAGACCGCCCGCGAAAGTTGAATTTCCGCGAAGTAGAGATGCGGAAGTAAATACACTATTTTTGGCTATGAACAGTATCACAAGCCTTCCCTTAACACTTTAAACCCCTAAATTGCAATTTCCCATTCCCTTAGCAACCATTTAGATTATTACTCACCATGTTTCTTTATTAAAGTTTATTTAAAAAAATATATTTATTAAAGGCAGACAAAAGTTTGGCGATGGCATATGACGTCATTGGGCGGGAAAAAACGTGGTATCGGGAAAATACCCATGAAGTATTTTTTTATTAATATTTTTGAAAAACCGTGGTATAGACATTTTGCGAAGTTTGAACCCGCGCAAATCGAGTGAACACTGTACATATAAATGGCCCAGTCCTTCGGTAGTTGGGCAGCATATAAATTAAATAAATGAATAAATGAGTGAATGAATGAGTGAGTGAGTGAGTGAGTGAATGAACGAACGAACAAACGAATGAACGAACAAACGAATGAATGAATAAATAAATGTTAAATGCTCTGATGGACGGCTTCCCTCCATTTCCACTGGCTCTGTTTTTTCCTCTCTCTCTCTCTCTTCTCCCACTTAAAAATAATTTAACATTTGCTTTCCGTCCCGTCTTTTGGGGCCGAGGCGGAGGCAACCCCTCAACCTTCGGTACTCAAGGTTACGGCGATAAATTCTCGGGCATTGTCACTTCTATTCGGAGTAAATTGGCTGGCCCGCTTTGGGGCTGAAGGGAAGATAATTTGCTGTAGTATTTCAAATGGATTAGAAATGGATTTGAAGGGAGAGTTCATGCCTCCCATTACAAAGGCTAGAAAAGAGAGCGACGGGCGGGGAGAAAACCTCCGCTCGCTGCCCGGCCTTCATTATCCACGCTTAATACCTTTCCTATTTGCCGGCATTAATGAAATTTCCTGTCGGAGGAGGAAGGCTCCGCTGGACGGACGGAGGGGAGAAGCCCCTCTCGCCGCAGCGAGCTTCTTCAGGGCCTCGGCCAATTATCCCATTAATTTTATCCTCCTTTTCTCAAAAGCAGTTCATTTCCAGAAGTCTCCCCTTCCATTAGGGGAACAATTGGGACCGGAGTGCGGTGACACCGTGGCCGATGGGAAGACGGCAGCTGCGGTGGGAAGGGTTGACACGCTCTCCCCATCCCCCGTCCCCCACCTTTCCCGGAATGGAAATTTGGGGCAGGTGGGCTCAGCGGCTCAGTAGCAGGCAATTTCTATTTTATTTTAATTTCATTTCATTTCAGTTTTTATTTTATATTATTTTACTTTAATTAATTTGTTTTATTTTATATATTTTTATTTATTGTATTTATTTTAGTATATTTTATCAGGAAACATATCAGGAAAGACTTAATGAACTCAATCTGTATAGTCTGGAGCAGCGTTTCCCAACCGGTGTGCTGCGGCACACTAGTGTGCCGCGAGACACAGCCAGGTGTGCCGCGAAGCCTAGGGAAGCTCCAGCTGGGCGGGGCGCTGCCGGTGCCGGACCGCCGGTGCCTCGGACCTGGAGCTCTCACTCGCAGCTGTCCCCCGGCTACTGCCCGATGCAGCTGTTTCCAGCGCTCTCCTGCTGGGCCCCAAAGAAGGAAGGCGGGAAAAAGGAGAGCTTCATTATTCGCGCCTCCTTTTTCCCACCTTCCTTCTTTGGGGCCCAGCAGGAAAGCGCTGGAAACAGCGGCATCTGGCAGTAGCCGGGGGACAGCTGCGAGCACCGTTCCCCGTAACCTGCCCCCTCTCCGCCGCCGCTGCCGCCTCCTGTCTTGGGGCACGATCTGCCCCCTCTTCTCCACCGCCGCTTCCTGCCTTGGGGCGAGCAATCCGGGAGTCCGGGACTGTGTGGCTTTGCGCCATGAAGAGAAAACGGCTGACTTTTCCCTGCTGCTCGAGCCGTTTTCTCTTCATGGCACAAAGCCACACAGTCCCGGACTCCCGGATCGCTCGCTTCTCCGGTCAGCAAAGCCATCTGCCCAGGAAAGCGCTGCGCATTGAAAAAGTGCGATGCTTTTCCGGCAGCCGGCTTGCTGGCTGGAGAAGCGAGCGATCCGGGAGTACGGGACTGTGGCTTTGCGCCATGAAGAGAAAACGGCAGCAGGGAAAAGTCAGCCCGGCTAACGGGAGGCAGCGCGTGGCTGGGCGCTGGGGACGTCTGGGAGGGCGAGGGGGCTGATCGCTGCTGCCTCTTAGCTGCAGAGCCGGCTGGCGGAGGCGAAGACAACAGCCGCCGGCTCTCTCCCTCCACTCTCTCCGGCTCTCTCACTTTCTTTTTCTCTCTGTTGCCGGCGTGGTGAACGAGAGAGAAAGAGAGAGAGAGAAAAAGGAGGGGAGAGAGAATGAGAGAGAAAAAAAGCAAGAGAGCGAGAGAAAGAGAGGGGGGAAGGAGGGAGAGGGAAAGACATAGAGGGAGGGAAGGAGGGAGAGAGAAAGAGAGCAAAAAAGAGAGAAAGAAAGAAAGAGGGATGGAGAGAGAGAAAGAAGGGAAGGAAGGCAGAGAAAGAGGGAGGGAGAAATAGAGTGAAATGGAGGAAGAGAATTTTTTTTGTCCAAACTTTTCTTTAGCCCCCCCCCCCTCAGTGTTCCCCAGAATTTTGAAAATATGAATAATGTGACGCGGCTCAAAAAAGGTTGGGAAACACTGGTCTGGAGGACAGAAGGAAAAGGGGGGACATGATCGAAACATTTAAATATGTGAAAGGGTTAAATAAGGTTCAGGAGGGAAGTGTTTTTAATAGGAAAGTGAACACAAGAACAAGGGGACACAATCTGAAGTTAGTTGGGGGAAAGATCAAAAGCAACATGAGAAAATATTATTTTACTGAAAGAGTAGTAGATCCTTGGAACAAACTTCCAGCAGACGTGGTAGATAAATCCACAGTAACTGAATTTAAACATGCCTGGGATAAACATAAATCCATCCTAAGATAAAATACAGGAAATAGTATAAGGGCAGACTAGATGGACCATGAGGTCTTTTTCTGCCGTCAGTCTTCTATGTTTCTATTTATTTGATTTGATTCTTTTTTTATTTAATTTTTTTATTTTGTGCATTATTTTTCCAATTTTTAAAACAGCCCATCTGGTGCATAGAGAGACTTTGATGGTGAACCTATGGCAAGGGTGCCACAGGTGGCATGCGGAT
Source organism: Erythrolamprus reginae (assembly GCF_031021105.1). Lineage (NCBI taxonomy): Eukaryota > Metazoa > Chordata > Lepidosauria > Squamata > Dipsadidae > Erythrolamprus > Erythrolamprus reginae. Next base: position 257,209,382 of record NC_091952.1, read on the forward strand.
CCATATTTTATTGATTGATTGATTGATTGTATCTATATGCCGTTCCTTCCAAAGCAGACTCAGCGTGGCTAACAAATGGGATAAATACAATACAGTATTACTTCTACTTACGAACTTAATTCGTACCATGACCAAGTTCTTAAATAGAAAAGTTTGTAAGAAGAAGCAATTTTTCCCATAGGAATCAATGTAAAAGCAAATAATGCGTGCGATTGGGGAAACCACAGGGACGGTGGAGGCCCTGTTTCCTCCCAGGAGATTCCTAGAGAGGCCCCACGGAGGCTTCTCCCTGCCTTTTCCAGCCCTGTTTCCTCCCAGGAGATTCCTAGAGAGGCCCCACGGAGGCTTCTCCCTGCCTTTTCCGGCCCTGTTTCCTCCCAGGAGATTCCTAGAGAGGCCCCACGGAGGCTTCTCCTTGCCTTTTCCGGCCCTGTTTCCTCCCAGGAGATTCCTAGAGAGGCCCCACAGAGGCTTCTCCCCACCTTTTTCGGCTGTGTTTCCTCCCAGGAGATTCCTAGAGAGGCCCCATGGAGGCTTCTCCCTGCCTTTTCTGGTTACAATTTCAGAGACTCGGGTTTGTAAGTGGAAAATGGTTTTTGAGAAGAGGCAAAAAAATCTTGAACACCCGGTTCTTATCTAGAAATGTTCATAAGTAGAGGCGTTTGAAGGTAGAGGTGCCACTGTACATTCAAACTTTGATTTCCGCACTGGCTCGTCGCGAAGCTCACCCTTACGTAGCCAAACGGCCTGGCCAAGTGTTCTAGAGATCTATTCACGCAGAGACCTCCTCCTGCTTAGCCACTCGTGCCTTCTGGCAACCCTGTGGGCCCTAGCATCAAAAGAGGCTCCTCCTCTTCTCCTGAGTCACTCATGGGCACCTCTGGAGGTGCTACAGGGACTCAGCCTCTGACCCCACATCCTCTCCGACCTCCTCCTCCTCACTATCAGTCTTGGGTGCCAACCCACACACATCTCTCGATCCTCAGAATCCGTCATTAGCTGCACAGGACCACAACAGAGTCCGTGCAACTGAATGGAGCTACCAGGGGGTTTACTGGCCCGATGCCTTTCCTGTCGCCATTGCAGAGTTTTGTTCAGCCGATCTGTTCTCCTTGTGCCCAGAGAGAGAGAGAAATATCTGCCTCTACCTGGGATCGAACTCATAAGCCTCCTGATTGTGAGCCGGAGCTCCACCTCTAGGCCACCGCACTCCTCCCTAAACACCAGGGAGCCTTTCATTCCTTTTTCCATGCATCCCCCCCCCCTCTTTCTAGACCCCTGTTGAGATTAAGGGCAGCTGGAGCTGGCTGCCTCTCTGGCCCTCTTGCAATCTATACACACAGACCCAGGAAATGAAACTGCGGCTGGTTGACTTTTGTTTAAAAAAATAACATCTTTATTAAGTTTTTTTCATTGAAAAGAACAAACAAAAAATACATAAAATACATAAACTGAAACAAAGACACACACACATACAGAAAAAATGGCTAGTCACTTTTGCAGCTTTTTGCGAAGTATTTTCAGATCTTCGAAGTTCCAGTGGGATTGAAATAGGTGGCTTACATTTGAACTACAAAATAAACAAGAGAAATATTTTTATACAATGTGGGAAAACTTTTACATGAACCAGAAGAAACAACCAATAAATAAGTAAATAATACATGGACAACATTGCAAATAATATACTGAAAATGTAAATAATCAATATACGGACTACATAAAGTAACATTGAGATACGTAGAATTTGCTTTTTGATTCACCAGAGATGTAAATAAGAAAATTTAATAGGTGAGAGGGATCTTGGAGTCCGAGTGGACGACCCTTTAAATAGGAGCCAGCCGTGTGCAGCAGCTGCCAAAAAAGCCAACACAATTCTAGGCTGCATCAACAGAGGGAGAGAATCAAGATCATGTGAAGGGTTAATACCACTTTGTAAGGCCTTAATAAGGCCACACTTGGAATACGTCATTCAGTTTTGGTCCCCAGGATGCAAAAAGGATGTTGAGACTTTAGAAAAAGTGCAGAGAAGAGCAACAAAGAGGATTAGGAGGCTGGAGGCTAAAACCTATGAAAAACGGTTGCAGGAACTGGGCATGGTTAGTTTGATGGAAAGAAGGACCAGGGGAGACATGATAGCAGCTTTCCAGTATCTCAGGGGCTGCCACAGAGAAGGAGTCAAGCTATCCTCCAAAGCACCTGAGGGTAGAACAAGAAGCAACGGGTGGAAACTAAACAAGGAGAGAAGCAATTTAGAATTTAGGAGACATTTCCTGACAGTTAGAACAATTAATCCGTGGAACAGTTTGCCTCCAGACGTTGAATAACCATCTGTCTGAAGTAGTGTAGGATTTCCTGCCCAAGAAGGGGGGTTGGACTAGAAGACCTCCAAGGTCCCTTCCAGCTGTGTTGTTGTTGTTGTTGTTGATGATGATGATGATGATGATGATAATAATAATAATAATAATAATAAAAACAGTGTGTCAAGTAACCGTTTTTCCTTTTCTTTTTCCTCTCTTTTTTTCTCCTTCGTTTTTGCTTTCCTTTTTTTCTCCCTCCCTGCTTTCTTCACTTTTCTATTTGTATGTTTTAATTGTTGCTTATTGTTCTTCTTGAATTGTACCTTTGTTTTATTTGTGAATAAAATTATATATATATATATATATATATATATATATATATATATATATATACATACATACATATACATACATATACATACATATACATACATATACATACATATACATACATATATATACATATATATATATACATATATATATATATATATATATATATATATATATATATATATATATATATATATATATTCATTCCACACTTACGACGATTTTTGGCTTTTGTTTTTAAATCCAGCGCCTGGTTTTCTCTTCCCAGGTCTCTGGTCTCCAATTCCACCCGCCACTCTTCATCATCGGGGAGCAAGTCTCCGTCGGGGCAGCAGCAGCACCAGCACCACCGATGGAGGAACAAAGGTCTGCGCTGCATCGGAGGAGTCATGTACCGGGTGTCGGCTAACAAGCTGTCCAAAACGTCCAGCTCCCCCGGCAGGAGTGGAGAAGCGGCGGCCCGGAGCCATGCCAGAGGAGGTGAGCGACAGTCCCCGGGTTGCGCCCACAAGGAATGTGCGGCTGTCCTCTGGTCCCTTTGGCTAAGAGGTGGCCGACATTCATCTCCTGGTATTGGAAACCTTCAGGGTTGAAATGAGCAAGTAGAATAACGGAAAAAAACCCTGCAAAGACTTGTTACCCAGGTAGGGTTACATATTTTCCTGTGTCGAGAGTGCCAGTGTTCCTTCTCCTCCTTAGGGAGGCAGTCCAAAGATTCGAGCAGGTTCAAGCAGAGAAAAGCCCTCGTCACCTGGGACCAAGGCGGCATCTTCGGTTTCTAGCAAGGAGGGGGCAGGGGGCACCTGTATAAATACCCAGCCTCAGGCCTGGCACACTTTCTCTGCCACTCCCGGCTCCAGACCAGCCTGTCCGTTGACGTCAGAGAGACTGAACTGTCCTGGCCACTAAGAAGTGACAGCTCTCACCTACTGTGTTTTTCGGATTATAACACACACGTTAATTTTTGGGGAGGAAAATAGAGAAAAGAATCCACTTACCAGGTATTCATCCGGCTAGTGTCCTTAGTGTGGTCAGTTTCAGCTCATTATTTTATCCCCTGGTTAAGGCTTAAAAAAACTTTATTCGGAGAGAGTAAGAACGAAAGAGCTTGCAAGCCAGTTAAAACTGGGAACATCATTAGCACCTGGAAAGAAACCTTTGGAGCAATTAGAAAAAAACCCTGCAAAGACTTAGGGCTTGGAAAACATTCTTCTTCACCAAGAGTAACAATGAAAGAGCTTGCAAACGGGTAAGAGCTGGGAACATTGTTAGCACCTGGTTAGAGCTAAAAAAAAACAACATTTGGAGCAAGTTAGACCAACGGGGAAAAACCCTGCAAAGACTTAGGGCACAGAAAACATTCTTCCCAAAGAGAAACAATGAAAGGCTGGAGGGGTTGGGGATGGGAGGCACTGTTCTCCAGTGGTTCTCCTCCTACCTCTCCGGTCGGTCGCAGTCAGTGTTAGTGGGGGGCAAGAGGTCGGCTCCGAGGTCTCTCCCTTGTGGGGTGCCTCAGGGGTCGGTCCTCTCCCCCCTGCTATTCAATATCTACATGAAACCGCTGGGTGAGATCATCCAAGGACATGGGGTGAGGTATCATCAATATGCCGATGATACCCAGCTTTACTTCTCCACCCCATGTCCAATCAACAAAGCAGTGGAAGTGATGTGCCGGTGCCTGGAGGCTGTTGGGGTCTGGATGGGTGTCAACAGACTCAAACTCAACCCTGATAAGACGGAGTGGCTGTGGGTTCTGCCTCCCAAGGACAATTCCATCTGTCCATCCATCACCCCGGGGGGGGGGGAATTATTGACCCCCTCGGAGAGGGTCCGCAACTTGGGCATCCTCCTCGATTCACAGCTCACATTAGAGAAACATCTTTCAGCTGTGGCGAGGGGGGCGTTTGCCCAGGTTCGCCTGGTGCACCAGTTGCAGCCCTATCTGGACCGGGAGTCACTGCTCACAGTCACTCATGCCCTCATCACCTCGAGGTTCGACTACTGTAACACTCTCTACATGGGGCTACCTTTGAAAAGTGTTCGGAAACTTCAGATCGTGCAGAATGCAGCTGCGAGAGCAGTCATGGGCCTACCTAGGTATGCCCATGTTTCACCATCACTCCGCAGTCTGCATTGGCTGCCGATCAGTTTCCGGTCACAATTCAAAGTGTTGGTTATGACCTTTAAAGCCCTTCATGGCATTGGACCAGAATATCTCCGAGACCGCCTTCTGCCGCACGAATCCCAGCGACCGATTAGGTCCCACAGAGTGGGCCTTCTCCGGGTCCCATCAACTAAACAATGTCGGTTGGCGGGCCTCAGGGGAAGAGCCTTCTCTGTGGCGGCCCCGACTCTCTGGAACCAACTCCCCCCAGAGATTAGAACTGCCCCTACTCTCCCCGCCTTCCGTAAACTCCTTAAAACCCACCTTTGTCGTCAGGCATGGGGGAACTGAAACATCTCCCCCGGGCATATACAATTTATGTATGGTATGTTGTATGTATGTTTGCTTAGTAAATGGGTTTTTTAAAATATTTTAAATTATAATTATTAGATTTGTCATGAACTGTTTTGTTTTGTTGTGAGCCGCCCCGAGTCTGCGGAGAGGGGCGGCATACAAATCTAAATAATTAATAAATAAATAAATAAATAAATAAATAAATAAATAAATAAATAAATAAATCAATAAATCAATCAATCAATCAATCAATCAATCAATCAATCAATCAATCAATCAATCAAGCAAGCAAGCAAGCAAGCAAGCAAGCAAGCAAGCAAGCAAGCAAGCAAGCAAGCAAGCAAGCAAGCAAGCAAGCAAGCAAGCAAGCAAGCAAGCAAGCAAGCAAGCAAGCAAGCAAGCAAGCAAGCAAGCAAGCAAGCAAGCAAGCAAGCAAGCAAGCAAGCAAGCAAGCAAGCAAGCAAGCAAGCAAGCAAGCAAGCAAGCAAGCAAGCAAGCAAGCAAGCAAGCTTGGGAACATTGTTAGCACCTGGTTAGGGCTGGAAAGAAACAAACATGCCCATGTTAGCAGCTAGTTAGGGCTTAAAAAAATATAAGTATATTCAGAGTATAAGACACACCCAAATTATCGGCCTCTTTTATTGGGGAAAAAGGTGCATCTTATACTCTGGAAAATACAGTAATTAAAACCACGGCTTTGTTTGTTGCTTCTGTTTAGGGATCTTAATCTCTATAATTATATCTTGAACAATTGAACAGAGAGTCTCTCTCTTAAACAATATCAGCCTGAGAATCGGAGACGATAAAAGAATGGATTTTTGTGGGGTTTGGAGGCCACAACTCTTTCGTTTCCACCCAGAAGTCGCCCTGAAATAAGGAGAAGATCCTTTGCACCTGCAGCAATCCAGATAAGGCTCCTAAATATATGTTAAATTAGTTTAGATTTTAATCCCCGGCATAACGAGGTGCATTAATGCAAACGGTGTGGATGGCCTGCTCTCTTTCCTGAGTCCGTGCCGTGTTCGCTGCTTCTTCCCGAACGATCTCCGTGGGCGATCCCTTGCTCCATTTGGCCAGGCAGTGGGGCACTCAGACCCTTTCCAGTCATTTAACGCAGGGAGGAAGTTCTCCGGGCGATGCTTGACCCCTACAAGTGTATGGCCAGTGCTGAGATAAGCAGGAGGGGAGGACGAGATGACGAATGGCTCCCAGCGTTCTCTTCTCCGAGGATTTTTTCTTTCTTCCTTGGCCTGGAAATTGTAGAGGTTGTTCCTGCTGGGAGGGGAAAGGAATTTTATGGAGCAATCAGTTACAGATGCTTGAACACTTTCTCCTCTCTGGAATGGAATAAAATGGAGCAGAATAACAGGGTTGAGGTCATCTAGTCCAACCCCTTGTTCCGGCAAGAAACCCTGCACCACTCTTTCTAGAGTCTCCACGTCTTTTTTATATTATGTATTTTAGATTATTTTTGCCTTATGCATTATAAACTCTCAATTATAATAACAACAAGTTGGAAGGGACCTTGGAGGTCCTCTAGTCCAACCCCTGCTTGGGCAGGAAACCCTCCACTACTTCAGACAGATAGATATCCAACATCTTCTTTAAAACTTCCAGTGTTAGAGCATTCACAACTTCTGGAGGCAAGTAGTTCCACTGATTAATTGTTCTAACTGTCAGGAAATTTCTCCTTAGTTCTAAGTTGCTTCTCTCCTTGTTTAGTTTCCAACCATTGCTTCTTTTTTAAATTTTTTAAAATAAATTTTTAATTGAAAACACAAACAAAAAACCATAAATAAAACTAGGCCAACAAGCTTGGTATAAATTCACATTTACATTTCTGTTTCTACAGTTTCCCCTCTTTTTTAAGGTTATTTTAATTCCTTTTTCTTTTCAATCCACCCATTGCTTCTTGTTCTACCCTCGGGTGCTTTGGAGAATAGCTTGGCTCCTTCTTCTTTGTGGCAGCCCCTGAGATAATGGAAGGCTGCTATCATGTCTCCCCTGGTCCTTCTTTTCATCAAACTAGCCAGGCCCAGTTCCTGCAACCGTTCTTCCTGTTTTAGCCTCCAGTCCCCTAATCCTCTTTGTTGCTCTTCTCTGCACTCTTTCTAGAGTCTCAATATGCTTTTTGCATTGTGGTGACCAAAACTGAATGGCCTTATAAAGTGGTATTAACACTTCATGTGATCTTGATTCTGTCCCTCTGTTAACGCAGCCTAGAACTGTGTTGGCTTTTTGGGCAGCTGCTGCACACAGCTGGCTCCTATTTAAACAGTTGTTCACCAGGACTCCAAGGTCCCTCTCACTGTTACTACTGTTGAGCAAGGTACCACATATATTGTCTTCAGGTGCTTTAGAGAATAGCTTGACTCCCTCTTCTTTGTGGCAACCCCTGAGATATTGGAAGGCTGCTATCATGTCTCCCCTGACCCTTCTTTTCATTCAACTAGCCATGTTCAGTTCCTGCAACTGTTCTTCATAGGTTTTAGCCTCCAGTCCCCGAATCCTTTTTGTTGCTCTTCTCTGCCCTCTTTCCAGAGTCTCAACATCTTTTTTTGTATTTTGACCAAAACCTTTCCAGGATTTCAGTGAAATGTCCAGATTTCTGCTGTGAGGGGTCTACAAGTTCCCCCAAGTGAGGTTGGTCTTTCAGTGGATCTTTTGACCATGTGGGGTTTTTTCCACTGGTGGCCTTGAAGAAACTTCCAGAGTTATAAGCTGCCTTAAGTCACAAGGTATTTGGCTTTAAAAAGGCAGTTTGATCCAAATTGATCTGCAACTCTGATGAAAACAGTTAATCAAGCTCGCTGGGGGGAAAATGTGGCAAGATTCCACAAGAGAGTTAAAATTGCATTGGAACTCTTGCTCCAATTGAGATATTCCATTCAACCATTCGAGATCCCTGAAAAAAATTCAGTCTCAGTTGCACAGCTTGGCTTGTAGAATTCCTGAAATGGAATTTTATTCTGGTGATAAAATGGGGGCATGGAAACATAGAAGACTGACGGCAGAAAAAGACCTCCTGGTCCATCTCGTCTGCCCTTATACTATTTCCTGTATTTTATCTTAGGATGGACCTATGTTTATCCCAGGCATGTTTACATTCAGTTCCTGTGGATTTACCCACCAGGTCTGCTGGAAATTGGCAAAACAAAAAGGGCAAAACTCGCTTAACAATTGTCTTGCTTAGCAACAGAAATCATGGGCTGAGTTGTGGTTATAAGTCGAACTACATGTATAGAAAGTTTGTGCAAAATATTTTTTGCCATAATTTTTATTGATTTTTTAATATTTACATCTTAATAATTTTCAGGTAGGTCGACATCCATATGTTCACCCTCATATTGATATATGAGTCTCCAGAGAGGGGCGGCATAAAAATCTAATAAATAATAATAACAATAATAATAATAATAATAATAATAATAATAACAACAACAACAACATTATTATTATTATTATTATTATTATTATTTATTAGATTTGTATGCCGCCCCTCTCTGAAGACTCATATAATGAGGGTGAATATATGGATGATGACCTACCAGAAAATTATTAAGATGTAAATAATAATAATAATAATAATAATAATAATAATAATAATAATATATTTATCCATTGTGTACACAATCATTCTTTATATTAGTTTCTTTTTTCATCCATCTCTTACTGTTGTTTTGCATTTCTTTTTTTGTGTCCATTTATACCATTTGGTCCAAGTAGTGTAATAGTCCGAGTCCGTCTGGTCATTTAGTTCTGTCGTTAATCTGTCCACTTCCATTTGTGCAAGATTTTTATTGCATAAGACCAGCGACTGGCAATACCTGACAAACTGGGAATAAACAAGGAAGGAGAAGAAATTATTGCCCCGTGGCTAGTACCAAGCCAGCATAAATTAGACCAGGGTTTACAAACTATGGAAACTTTAAACTGGATGGACTTGAACTCCCAGAATTCTCCAACCAGC